>NC_056732.1:1309940520-1310010520 GCF_019279795.1 Protopterus annectens
GGAAGCTAGGTTAAGAAGGGATGTGATGATTAGTGATCAGCAGTATGGTTTCATGCTGGGAAAGAGCACTACAGATGTGATGTTTGCTCTGCGTGTGTTGATGAAGTACAGAGAAGGTCAGAAGGAGTTGCATTGTGTTTTTGTAGACTTAGAGAAAGCATATGACAGGATGCCTATAGAGGAGTTGTGGTATTGTATAAGGAAGTCATGAGTGTCAGAGAAGTATGTAAGAGTGGTACAGGATATGTACGAGGGCAGTGTGGCAGCGGTGAGGTCTGTGGTGGGAGTGATGGATGCGTTTAAGGTGGAGGTGGGGTTACATCAAGGATCACCTCTGAGCCCTTTCTTATTTGCAGTGGTGATGGACAGGTTGACAGACGAGATCAGACAGGAGTCCCCGTGGACTATGATGTTTGCAGATGACATTGTGATCTGTAGTGAGAGTGGGGAACAGGTGGAGGAGACCCTGGAGTGATGGAGATATGCTCTAGAGAGAAGAGGAATGAAGGTCAGCAGGACTAAGACAGAGTATACGTGTGTGAATGAGAGGGAGGATAGAGGAAGGGTGGGGATGCAAGGAGTAGAGGTGGCGAAGGTGGATGAGTTTAAATACTTGGGATCAATAGTCCAGAGTAACGGTGATTGTGGAAGAGAAGTGAAGAAGAGAGTACAGGCAGGATGGAGTGGGGGGAGAAGAGTGTCAGGAGTGATTTGTGACAGATGAGTACCAGTAAGAGTGAAAGGGAAGGTCTGCAAGAGGGTAGTGAGACCAGCTATGTTATATGGGTTGGAGACAGTGACACTGACAAAAAGGCAGGAGTTTGAGCTGGATGTGGCAGAGTTAAAGATGTTAAGATTTGCACTGGGTGTGACGAGGATGGACAGGATTATGAATAATGTTAACTTGTCTCTATTTGTATGTATTTGTATGTTTTGTTTGGGGCTTTTCCCCTCGGTCTCCACTGAAAATGGGTAATTTCTTAACCAGTTGGACTAACCCAGTTAACAAATGTGAAATTAAATAAATAATAAATAATGTATATTAGAGGGTCAGCCCAGGTTGGAAGGTTTGGAGAAAAAGCCAGAGAGGCAAGATTACGTTGGTCTGGACATGTGCTGAGGAGGGATGCTGAGTATATTGGGAAAAAAATGCTAAAGATGAAGCTACCAGGTAACAGGAAAAGAGGAAGGCCTAAGATAAGGTTTATGGATGTGGTGAGAGAGGACATGCAGGTGGTTGGTGTGACAGAACAAGATGCAGAGGACAGGAAGAAATGGAAACAGATGATCCGCTGTGGCGACCCCTAATGGGAACAGCCGAAAGAAGATGATGATATATATATATATATATATATATATATATATATATATATATATATATATATATATATATATATATATATATATATATATATATATATATATATATATATATATATATATACACATTTTATATATATATATATGTGTGTGTGTGTGTGTGTGTGTGTAGTGTATGGAGGTGTGTGTGTGTGTGTGTGTGTGTGTGTGTGTGTGTGTGTGTGTGTGTGTGTGTATATATATATATACATATATATATATATATATATGTACATATATGTATATATATATATATATATATATATATATATATATATACATATATGTATATATATATATATATATATATATATATATATATATACATGGGTCTACCTGAAAACGCCGAAATCTCGAAACGCCGACGACGAGAACACTGACACTGGAAGATCGACAACGGAGAAGACCGACAGTTGAGAATCCCGATGCTGAGAACACCGACATGTAAAGGTAAGTGTGCGATAGGTGTGGGTGTTAGGGTCAGGGTGTGGGTAAGGTAAGTGTGCGATAGCGACGGTCTGTAGGGTTAGGGGCGGGTTAAGTGAGTTAGGGTTAGGGCGTGGGTCAGGTGAGTATGCGATAGTGACAGACGTTAGGGATAGGGGCGGGTTAAGTGAGTTAGGGTTAGTGCGCGGGTTAGGTGAGTGTGCGATACTGACGGACCTTAGGCTTAGGGTTTGGGTTAAGGTTAGTGCATAGATAGTTGTGTATGTAACGTTTTGTGTAGGTTTGTAAGGTTTTTGGTGTGCTTGTGTTGTGTGTGTGCTTTTTGGACAGGGGATTTGTTTTGTTTGTTGAGTGTCGGGATTGTGGTGTGTTGGGTATGTGACGTTTCGTGTTTCTGAACTTTCGGTTTTGTGGTGTCGGTGATTTCGTTGTCTGTATTTTAGCGCATCGGTGTTGTCAGGTAGACCCATATATATATATATATATATATATATATATATATATATATATATATATATAAATGCGTATCCATCCTCAAACCCTTTTTCCCATTGTTGTGCATGGGGTCGGAGTGCCGCTTCAACAGTGACAATCATCTCAAGCCAAAGAGTATACCACTGGGTGGCTAGCCCTGCCACAGTAGTTCATTCGTACCACTCACTCGCAAACACGCTCTCACCTCTGGCTAGTTGAATGTCCAGTCCACCTACTGCATGTCTTTGGAATGTGGGAGAAACACACACAAGGACAGAAGTGAAAGTGAAGAAAGTGAAAAACAAGTGCACCACACCTACTCAAGACAGAGGTGGTCACAGTATGTGATAGACAACAGCACAGCTGAAGCTCTGTGAACCTGTGCTGAACACATAGTCACATTATAGTTTCACATAGAACAAACATGATTACGCTAGTGTTAACTTTAGGCTACAGTGGGCAGTGTATGGACATGTCAAAGTGTACATCTCACATCTTTATGTGCCATACAGGGAAGGAGGGTGCAGTTTGTCATAGTTGTCATAATTTTCCCAGGTGCTAAGGGGATACAATGACATGTAGGTAGCATAATAACCTGTGTAGGTGTCTCTGTCTCCAGAGCTGGAGAAGGGGGTCTTGTAGCAAGGTATATTCTGTCTCATAACCAACTTCCTTCATTGACATGGAGGTGGTGGCAGTACAGGACTAGAGATGTAGACAGGGTCTTGTGGCAAGGTGTACTCTATGTCATAGACTGTGTCCTCTGGTGATAGGGAGGGAGTGGAACTATGGGACTGTGACTGTGAGGGGGTTGGCCCACATGACCATGATTTGTGGCTACTGGCATGATGAGTCAGGACTAGAGGCCCCTTTTGACAGGGATTTAGCAGAATTACAAGAACCCGACCTATGCCGTGTCAGCTGGTGAGATGCCTTGCCTCCCTGAAGCTGGAGGGCATCTCAACCCACAGTGTAAGGTTGTGGTAGAATAGTGAGGATCTCCTAGACCTATAAGAATAGACAATGTATCCTGCAATAGCCTCCCAATGTGACCACCCTTTGCAAGTTCCCATACCTTACCATGGACAACACTGTCAACCAAGGCAATGATGATAATTGCTTTCTTGTGTTCAGAGGTAGATATGGAAGCTATATGTCCACCATAGTCCTCATGAGACTTGGTGTGTTATCATCCCTTGACCTCATAGCCCTACCACAGCATTGACAAAGCTAGTGACTGCCTCTTGGAAACCACTTACCGCACCAGTCAGCTCCATGTCTGCATGAGTAGTAGCAGACTGTGTCATTTGATAATCCTGCACATCTGCTGATTTTGACATAGTACCACTGGTACCTCAGAGGCTGGCTGTTACATGCAGGGCGTGCCTTATGCGTAGGAAAATTAGTTAGCTGCCTAGGGTGCCATGCATACAGGGGCATGCTTTCCATATTGTTTTATTGATTATTTTAGAGCAACAAAATAGTTTATTTGCTTTAAAAAATAAATCTAAAGTGCACACTGTTTAAAAAACAGATCTACAGAGTGACAGCCACTCCAGGGGAGATGCTCCACATGACCATTCAAGTCAAGTCAAGCCAAGTCACCTGACATTATAATTGAACGTTGTGAGGTCATGGAGAAGAGACCCTGCACAGTTCAAATGTAGGCACAAAGCCAAGCCTGCATGTATCATATAGTTGATTTTCGTGTGTGTACAAAACAACTGCATTATGAAGAAAGCCATAGTGAGGAAAATTAGTGTTTATTATTATTTTTACAACAATGCTGGTTGTAATCAACCAAACATTTTAGCAATATTTCTAACTTTGATTTGTGTGGATCAACTTGGAATACTTCAGTATGTGGCAACTTCTTTGTTTGGAAGTGAAATCTGTCAGACATTGTGGCTGTAATTGCTGGTGGGGGTTGGAGATGGCTGGAATAAAGAATGTGAGCCTCTTGTTGTTTGCTTGATTTAAACAGTCACTGTCTGGCTTTGCTGGACTTATCTCCATTTTAAGTAAGATGGACTACTTGACTGAATACCTAAAGAGCCACAGACAGAGTAGGTCTAATTTCTGGGTCTGTTTGGGGAAGAAAATCATTAGCTGCCTACTGTTGTTTTTTTGTTATTCTGGGTATTCAGGACTAATGTGATGTATGTGAAGAAATGTGCCATATCTTAATGTGTGGCCACGGTTTGTTTGGAACAAAGGTAAAATACAGTTGGCATATTTTGGACTGGGGACAGTATAGTCATTATTTCTTTAACTTTCCTTATAAACTTCAAACGGGTGAACATAGATTCCTTGTAGTGTTTATAGGAGCATTGTACTGTCTGTCAGTACTGTAATCAGTTTGTTTTATTCTTCCTCAGAATGACGCATGATGCATATGCAGGTGGCTGTCTTTTGGGAGAGTAAAAAAGCAAGCTGTTTTTTGTATGTCTGACAGCAGATATGTTCTATTTTTTCCGTTTTGTCACATTCTGGCATCAGAAAGGAGCACAGAGGGTAGCTGTCTTTTGAGGGTATGAGAAGAAGAGGCCTGCAGTATATGTATATACAACAGCAGTGGCTCCCTATTGAAATGTTAGCACTTGAAATGCCGAGTGCTGACTAGCCGAAAAAAAAAAAGAGCAATAACACAGGAGAAGAGTGAATCTTGAAAATCACTCTTCTCTTTTAAACTTCTTTTGTAGGGTGTCAAGCCCCCCCCCCTGCATCTCCCCCATGTGGGGGACAAGCTGCTCACACCCCCAGAACTTAAGTATACCAACTCTGAAATCACATACTTAAAAAGGGAATATTCTGAGCAGTGTCATCTCGGACTTAGTATATTCAAGTCCATTTTCTTTTTCGCCATTCATTGTCCATATTTCGGGACTCTGTGTAGAGAGCCTTGACATTTCAAATAGTTACTGACAGCAGTACCTTGAAATATATGGTTGCGGGCATTTGTTCTTTAATTTTCATCCCATTTTAACACCTGAAGGGGCATACACAAAAAGTAGCTACCTATTTTGAGGAGTGATGGATGACAGGTACATTTTCCCCAGGTATGATATATGTATCCTCACAAGTATTTGGCTTCTTGGTTTACTGTGAACTGCTGTTTGGTCAGCTTTAAACTTTACAAATTGGATTCCACTTATTACTTCCTTGAAATAAAAAAAAAGTTAAGATTGAATCAAAAGAGTGTGAAAAAGCTATGAAATGTACCTCAGAGCATCTATAACCCTATGGCTTTTGGGTGCCTAGCAGCCCCCAGACCCCCAGCTTAATTTAGTTATTACAGTGTATTCTTGCTCCGTTTGGGCATGTTGAAAGGATGCAGGAAAAAACAGAGTTGAAAATTAAGAGTGAATATCATTACTTAGTCATGGTTTGTGTTCAAGCCATTGTTGAATGAATAGGTTGTTTAAAAAAACTCTAAAACGCATCTCAGAGCATCTGGAAACCTCATGGCTTCTGGAGACCTAGCAGCCTTCAGACCCCCTGCTTAACAGAGTTATTTCCACTGCAATTATTACAGTATAGTCTTGATCAGTTAATGTGTGCTGAAAGAATGCAGGTAAAAAAAAAACAAAGCTGAAGAGTAAGACTAGATTTCTTTGATGCTTTTTTTTATTCAGGCCATCATTGGATGTAAAGCTTGCTTAAAAATCAGTAAAATGCATCTCAAAGATTTAATACCCCTAGCTTAATGCAGTTGTTTCCTCTACAATTATCATAGTGCAGTCTTACCTAGACAGAACATGAAATAGCTGAGGAGTAAAACAAATTGTGAGAAAAAGAAAAAAAAAAAAAGAATCTGAATGGTGTGAGTAGGCCAGGAGGATGGACTGGTTGAGGGTGGGATGGGGTGCCATATAGACTTTTCACCTAAGGCACCAGGTTACCTAAGGCCAGCCCTGGTGACATGTGATAACAGTAGGATTGTCCTGCTAGGCTGCCACATGGTTGGTATATCCACATTGGATGCAGGTCACAGTTCGGCTGCAGACACAGGGGGGTGCAGTGTAGGTCTTCTTTATCACACATGAGCCTTCCCTGACGAGGATGCTGAGCTGACATGATGTACAGTCTAAGCCAGGGTCCATTCCTTCGCCCCAAATAGTGTGTCTTGGTATTCTGTTTTCCCAAATGCTGACTTACATATATTAAGATCACCTTGTCTTACAGTTTTCCCTTTTCTCAAACAATGACTTACTTATACTGTGATCACTGCATCTCAGAGTATTCCATTTTCCCCAAATTCTGACTTATATGTACCAAGATTGCTGTCTTGGAGTATTCCATTTTCCCAGATATTAACTTACATATAATAAGATCACTCTGTCTCTGATTATTCCCTTTTCCCAAATACTGACTTACGTATACTAAGATTACTTTGCCTTGGAGTATTCCTTTTCCCCAAATGCTGACTTACGCATATTTAAATCAATGTATCGTAGAGTATTCTCTTTTATTTATTATTTATTTATTATTTTATTTTACATTTGTGGACCGGGCTAGTCCAGCTGGATATATGTCCATTTTCAGTGGAGGCCCGGGGAGAAAAGCTCCAAGACAGATACAAACAGCCAATAAGGCATTGTTATATAAGAATAAAAACAATAAGTAGATATAGAAGATATTATATACATTTAACAGTAAATAACATAAAAACTATATACAAAGTTTAGCGCAAGATAATATGAATATTCTAGTGACTAAAAAAAATAGTATCCAGGTTCTTACTAGATGCTTATCATTGCACTACAGAAGATTAAATTAGTGGAGAGAGAACAGCTAGAAAATATATTAGTAGCATTAATGATAGGTTAGTCAGGGTTGGTACAAGGGCACAGCCAGTGTGTTTTGAGGAAGGTTTTAAGTTTTTGTCTGAAGAGTGGTAAGGAAGGAAGGGAAGTAAGTTCAATAGGTAGAAGGTTCCAGTTTTTCCCAGTTGTGTTTGAGAATAGAGAGTCCCCAGCCATGTTGTGAGACTTGTTGATGTTAACTAGTAGTTTATTTGAAGAACGCAAGGCATTAAGATTTTTGTAAGAGGTTATGAGGTCTGAGAGTATTGGAGTATTGTTTGGCTGGTAAAGGACCTTATGGGCAATTGTAAGTTGGTTGAGTTGAAGCTGGTTTTGAAGTTCAAGCCATCCGAGTTGCTTAAGATTCTGACAGTGATAGGTTCTGAAGGGTATACCAGTGGCAAATCTGGCAATATTATGATAAGAGGTAGCAAGTTTGAGAAGATTCTTTTTGGATAGGTTAGTGTGTATTGGTGAGGCATAGAGTAGAGTAGAGATTAGATGGGAGTGGGCAATGGTAGTTCTTGCTATTGGAGTAAGGAAGGGTTTGACTCTGTACAGGCAGCCCATTTTTCTGTTAACTGATTTTATAGTATTGTTAATGTGGGTGTCGAAGTTAAGGTTGTTGTCTATCGTAATACCAAGGAGTTTGGTGGTAGAGTCTGGGTAAATGAGGGTACCATTGTTAGAAATGACTGAGATATCTATTGGTGTGGACCTACAAGTAGGAGTAAATAGTAGTAGCTTTGTTTTTTTTGGGATTCAGTAGAAGGCAGCGCTTTAAGAACCATGTCTCAGCTATACTAAATACTTTCTGGGTTAGGCATTGCAGTTCAGAAGCAGATTTAGCTGTGCAGATTAATGTAGAGTCATCTGCATATTGTATACAAGTTGCAGTGGGAATAGCCAGGTAGAGATCATTAATAAAAATTGAAAATAAGAGAGGACCTAGAATGGAGCCTTGGGGAACTCCCAGTGTGACTGGCAAGTGGGATGATAGATTATTTTCCCAGCACACTGCTTGTTGCCTATTGCTCAGGTAGGAAGTAAACCACTTTATAGATTGAGTATCCAGGGAAAGTGATTTGAGAATATTGATAAGCAATGACTGGTTTACCATATCAAAAGCCTTTGAAAAATCTATAAATAGTGCTGAAGAGAGTAAATTGTTATTGCGGTTTCTATTAATGGTGTCTGTAAAGGATAGGAGGGCAATGGTGGTACTATGGAATGGCCTAAAGCCATGTTGGCCTTTAGCTAGTAAGTTGTGTTGAGTTAGATGGCCTATTAGCTGATGGTGAATGCATTTTTCCATTATTTTTGCTAAGGGGGATAGAAAGGTTATGGGTCTATAGTTAGAATATTCATTGGAGTTGCCACCTTTGTGTAGTGGGATAATGTGTGAGACTTTCCAACAAGTAGGGATGTATCCTTTGATGGTTCTGTTTATCAGGATGGATACAGGATAAGCAACTGCTTTGGCTGCTTTTTGTAGGTATTCAGCTGGGATTTGGTCAGCAGAAGGGGTACAAGGCTTCAGTTTTGCTAGGAGTTTGAAAATAAATATTGCTGACTGGCTGGAGTTTGGATGGCATCTGTGAAGAAAGAGTTAAAGTCATTAGCAGTTTGGATGGGAGTCTCATGGTTCGCTCCTATTGGTGTTGGTGTACTGGAGTGCCCTGGATAAAGGAGTCTATTGATATTTTTCACCAAGGTATTGTGATCTTGGAGTTAGTATGTATAAGCAGGGGGTGCATAGGTCTTGCTTTCCTGCAAAAATCAAATTTAAAGGAAAACAGCAAGTGTATGCATTCACTGTTCTGCTTTTTTTAGATTTGTTTTGCATTTCTGGTACTTAAAAGTTGCAAATCTTGCAATTACAGTAAGGAGCTACTGATGTAATTATTTATGAATTCCATTTTAACCTACTTTATGACTTTACGATTAGGATTTATGAGACTTATCAGCCTTTAGTTCCCAGGCTTTGTGTTAGAGCCTTCTTTTTGCTGGAGTACCATTTTGGCTGTTGGGGCACCACTGTGGCTACTGTCTAAGCCTCAGGCATTTATTTAGAGGAAAGGTGAAGACAGAGTAAGTTTAGAAGAGAATCTGTGAGGCTGTGTTCCTTGCTGATTGAAAGAGAGCCGGATATATAATCTGAACATTTATGACCTGTTCAAGACAGTAATGGGGGATATTAGAACAGAGGAATAAGGAGGGAGAAGCAGGAATGGAAGGCAGGGAGGAATTGAAACTGAATGTATCTTCTGGTATGCTGGCAATGTCCTCTTGTTTGGAGTAAGTTGTCCCATTTGAAATTAGCTCTATGTAATACTGGGCATTTTTTTCTGAGATTCCTGACATAGTTAAAGCCTCATGATTGTCTTTGGAAGAGGTGCTATATTCAGTTCATACAGGGCTTTATAACTTTTGATCCTACTTTTTAGTTCTTTGCATACAATTCTGAGTTTATTACCACAGTGGAGGATTTGAATTTATTCCTTAATGTAGGCTTTTTTTGTAGACTTTGTTGGCTCCATCAGAGGATTTATTCTTACATTTATGATCATGCTTATGACAGATAGGGATGGATTCCTTAGTGCAGGTGTTAGGATGAAAGTAAAAGTCTCTAGTATATGCATATGGTTTGGTTTTATGATCCTAAGGTTGGATGCAAACTTTTAAATTTCTTTGTGTCATTGGACGTTAGTGTTTGAGAAGTCCATTAGGGCTAGACAGAGTCATAAGCTGGGTTCTTAGTTGGTCATGTACACGTTATTGGAAGTTCATATGTTTGAAAAGTGTAAATGGGTGGTGTACGTTATGCCATATATTTGTTTCACTGAATGTGTGTCATATGAAACATTTGTTTTGCCGAAACAGATGTAGCTCCCACTGTATTTCATTGTAGAAGTAATAGACTATAGTTTTCCATTACACCACAAGGTGGAGCTCCTTTTCAGGGATATAAAAGACAATTTCGAAGGTGAAAGAGGAGACTGAGAGACTAGCTGAAGGAGGAAAGACTGAAATGGAGCTGAAGGGAAAAAGGGCCTTGCAGCATGACTGGATTTTCTTTTCTAGTGCTTTGGGACAGGGAAGTGAAGTAGAAGATTGTGTCTGTCTTTTGCTGAAATCCTGGATGATGGTATTTTGTGGAATCAGGAGAGAAGTCGGAAACCAGTAGTTCCACACCTGCATATGATTCAGCAAGAAAAGGAGTTCCTTTGGGCCTAGTACAGAGAAGCCATATATGATTACCAGAGTTCTGGCAGGTGATTTTTCTACTTTTCTCATCAGAGGAACCATGGTGGCTGGTCACTAGGATATTCTCGTACAGAGTGGTGAGAGGCTCTGGCCGTCATTTTATATTTTTTTATAAGATTGTGGATCCCCCCCAAATGCTTTGTGGATTACAAATAACTGGGATCCATATGAGCTCCAACTTGGGCCCCATCATGCTGGCAGCAAGACTGTAAGTATTCACTGGCCAGTGAACAGGGTATAATAAAGTGTTTCATAGTTGGTCTGTTTAGAATTGATCAAGGGGGTTGAGGGTGTTAGTGCCACTCAATGGCATTGCATTTTCTCATATTTGTATTGTTGCATTATAAATCTTCATTGTTCAATGACATTGCATTTTGCTCGTGTTGGTACTGCTGCCTTCAAGAATTTTGCTGCTCAATGACATTGCATTTTCTCATCCGTATTGCTGTATTATAACTCTTTTATTGCTTAATGACGCTGCATTTTCTTCCAGTGTTTGTATTGCTACATTGTAAAGCTTTACTGCTCATTGATATTGCCTTCTTTGTGCATGTTTGAATGTCAAGACCTTTTTCTGTTGAGTTCTGGGAAAGAAGGTGAATGTATGTCTTCATTGCATGCATATCTCACCTTGCCGTATTGCTAACTGGTGCACTGTTGAAATAATTTGTTTGTGGTTGTGATATTGCCTTTTAAACTAGATGTGTCACCTAGAATAAAATCTGTCATTCTTGCCACCTTGGTGTGTTGGGCCTATAGGAGTGTCACCAGAATCAGGTAGGAAGGAACCCATATCTACTTCAGCTACACCTGTGGGTGCGCTACATTTGGGGGCTCGTCCGGGATTGCCTGTACTGCCTTGGCCTTCACCCTATTCCCCTGTATGTGTGGAAAGTAAACTCGGCAGAAACATGAACCCAGAAGTAGCCGCTAAATGATGCAAACAACACAATACTCAGAGCATTGCTTAGTTCTGTTGTTAGGTAAACAAGTGGCCAGCACCAAAGTGTAAAAAGCACAGCAAAATGAATAAATAATTATTTATTTGATTGTCCCAAACTGGTATCGGCAAAACTGCCTTCCTCAGTGGGAAATGTACACAAAACCAGTGAAATCATGGTAATTAAATAAAACAGTCCAACCAATAAATATTCAGCCTTACAACTTATGTCACCTCCTACAGCAAATACAAACACATTAACCCCAAAAGAATCTAACAGCTGATATCCAATGCCATATTCTTATAAAATAAACCTCACAAAATGTAATAAATTTTATAAACTTTATAAATGATCATTGAGCCCCGGTGAAAAAAGACCCCCCAACTTTATAATCCAATATTTCTCTTTTTTTATTTAGGATCGAATGCCAACCTTGCCTATTATTTCTGTTACCATGAATCCTGGCAATAGTCATAAAATAAAACTGTGCAGTACAGTGGGTAGTGCAGTGTCTATATAATGCATTTGTCAATCGCTTGTTGCGTATATCACTCCAATGCTCTGACATATGAAGACGCAAGGGACGTGATGTTTGCCTATATAAAAAGCCAAACAGGTACATGTCGCTAAATATATTACCCAGTCCGTTCCACAGTTCCCAAAAAATCTGGTATTAAAAACCTGACTCGTATTCTTACTAGTAAATTGCTTGGACTTAAATGTATACTGGCACGAGGAACAGTGGCCACAAGGAAAAGTGCCCAGCAATTTGCCCCCAGTGATGCTCATTTGATGATAAACTGCACCTCCTGTACTGGCATATTTAAAGTTGGAAAAATGTGATCCCAGTGTCTTTCCTCTCCTATATGAAAACCGACAATTGGGACCATGAGCACGATGCAATTCATCATTAGCCATTAATATATTCCAATGTTTAGAAATAACCCTCCGAATCAAATTTATGTTACGACCATATGTGGTTACAAATCTAATTTTATCAGACTCTGCCCTCTGTGTTTTGTGTTTATAATCCAATAGTTGCTTCCTGTCCAAATTTGAGACCCAATTACTAGCAGATATGATATCATGTTGTTTATAACCCCTAACTCTAAATCTATTGATAAGAACTTGTTGAGATATGACATAATCCTCCGGCATGGAACAAATTCTTTCAATACTTAAGAATTGGGACTTGAGAATGTTGAGGATGATGTGGCGCAGATGCATACTTGTGGAAAAAGCAGATTATTATACTGGGGATACTTGTAAAACACCTGAGTTCTAAGAGTGTTGTCACAGTTTCTAATAACTGTCACATCAAGAAAATTAATTTGTTTATAATCTGAGTATAATGTGAACTCTATTCCCCATTTATTGTCATTCAAATATTGAACGAATTCCAATAAATTTTGCCTATCAGCCTGCCACACCAACCAGCAATCATCCAAGTACCTCCTCCAAATGTCAAGTTCATTCATATAGATATTATGAGTGGGGTCATATTTCATCTGTTCCTCAAGATATGCCATGAACAGGTCCACATAGATAGGTGCAAAAGATGCACCCATCGCAGTCCCCTGAATTTGCCAGAACCCCCCCCCCCCCCCAGAAATAGAACACATTTTTATTAAGTACATGCTCCACCATATATATTAATAATGTAATTGGATCCAGCTGGATACAAATTGGCTCGATCCAGCCAGTAATGTAAGGCCTGGAGCCCAGCCCACTGAGGAATATTGGTGTATAAAGCTTTTACGTCCAGGGTACATAGAAGCCAACCAGGCTCCAATTGGGTCTCCGATATTATTTTCAGAAACTGAGTCATATCCTGTATTCTAGCACGAATCAAACTTAACAGGGGCTTCAAATATTGGGTCAGAAGAAGGGAAAGAGGTTCCATCAGTGAGCCATTCCGAAAACTGTTGGTCTACCAGGGAGTTTAGTCAGGGATGTATGTATCTTTGGTAATAAGTATAATATCTGTTTCTGGGGATCCGAAACAGTCAAGTGTAATCTCACAGAGTCTGAAATTATCCCTTCTTTGACAGCCTTGTTTAGGAAAGAATCAATTTCCCTTTTGAAATTGGGTGTGGGGTCAATAGGCATATGCTTATAGTATCGAGGGTTGGACAACTGTCCATTTCCCTCCCCCAGATAATAATCCGTATTCATAATGACTATCGCCCCTCCCTTATCAGCTGGTAATATCACAATATTTTTGTTGTTCTTGAGTTCCTGTAAGGCATGTCGTTCCCCAACGTAAGGTTATGACCAAGTGGGGTATATTGACCCAGTCCAAAATGAATATCTCTAAGCACAGCTTGTTGGAATATAGACACGTGCTTATTCATAGGGGGGGGCATAAATTCATATTTTAGAAACTTAAAATCAGTCGATCTTTGGGAGACATCTCTAGAACCAAAATGCAGTCTTAGATTCAGTCTACAACAAAAACATGTACATCAGTAACCATACTGGTTTCATCCACAAAAAAGCCCACAACATAGCTTAAACCTTTATTAAGAAGTTGTTTTTGTTCAGAGGTGATTTCAGAATTGGAAATGTTTAGAATATTGTAATCAGCATTCACTACTGGGACATTAAAGTCTGAAGCAGAACCTCCACTGTGTCTATTTTTGTGTTTTCTCCCACCCCTCCTCCTGCCATGTCTAAAGGGTGGTCTGAACTACGCTGTTTTTTAGGGACAGGTGAATCTCGTATGTTGGCACACTCTGTGTCTGTAGCTGAAGACTCATCAGCAGATGTACTACTCTGTGTATTCACTGTTTTCCTGAGAATGGACTTGGGTCTCTTTCTATTGCCCCCCCCCCCCCCACCAATAGGTTTGTTGGTCTCAGAAAATCTAACAATTTTCTGAGCATCAAAGGGTTTGCCCCTTTGATAATCCGTCAAATCCCTGTTGAACTTCCATATTTTCTTTTTTTTAATTTGCTTCTCAAAAGTAAATAGCTCCCTTGTAAGTTTGTTAAGGCAGACTGCATATTGAGGTTGACCCTCGTACATTTTTGATTCCTCACACAAATTCTTGACATCTTCAATGTTTCCATCTATCGTCCATTCATACTATGAACTTAAAATGTGGACAAATGACATGGATGCATTCTGTTGAGCAAGGCTCCATTCCTGCAACAACAAATCATCCATCTTGCCCACAAGGGGTTATGTTTTGACCCTAAGACCTCTAGGTGTAATATCTTTGCTTTGGTAAGCTTTAAAAAGCTTAAGGTGCCAGATATTTGTTCGTAATGTTTTCATACTCTTTCCTAGTTTATTGAAGACCAGATTGCAGCCATAAACTGGATCAGTATTCTGTTCATCAATATTATTTCCATTATCATTAGAAATTCCAAAGACCTGTATGTCATTTTTATCGGCACAAAGGCCTTTCAAAATCACCTCAAGATCCATGACAATAAGCTCACAATCTGTTAACTAGCAATGCAATTCCTGCTGTAGCCTAAATATACTGACAGTATATCCAATGCTAAACTGACAGTATAACAATATCTAAACTAACAGCTAATATCCAATGCTGTCTGTTAGATTCTTTTGCACCGGAAACAGAAACTGCCCAATGGCCTACTGGGACCGTCCCCTGTCATGTCAGTAAAAATAGAAGGAGTGCATAGTAAAGCACTGTTGGATACTGGTGCACAAATCACCATTCTGTACAGAGACTTCTACCAAAAATACTTAAAATCATTTGCCACTTGAAAAGTTAGAAGATTTGGAGATCTGGGGGCTAAGTAACATGATGTTCGCTTACGGGGGTTGTGTCTCACTCAAGTTAGAATTTTCCACTTCAGTTGTTGGGTCAACAGAAGTTTTTGAAACACTCACTGTTATGTGTACCAGACCAAAAGGAAAGGATTCAGCATCTATTTTAGTGGGAACAAATACTGACCTCGTCAGAAGAATGCTAGCTAATGCCTCAGTTGACCCAGGAACACCCAACACTACAGCCTCTCCTGAGACCAGTTCTGTGTGCCCTTCAGAGGGAGAAGGATAGTAAGAAAGATGAAATTGGTCATGTGTGGACCCTGTCTGGGAAAGAACATATAATTCATCCTGGTCAGGTCACCTGCTTGAGAGCCAAAGTGAGGATGTGTGGACAAACAGTTTCCTCTCATCTCATGATGGAAACGGATCCAGAAAGTGACTTGCCATCAGGGCTGGAACTAGTCCCAGAAGTTTGGCCTGTGGACAAGTTAAAGCATCCTTATGACACTTTGCCTGTGGGGTTAAAGAATAAAGAAAGTACTCCCATTGTCCTGCGGTCACAAGTGCGTTTGGGAAATGTTTATGCTGCCACTTCCTTACCTGCTTCTGTGTTGACAAGGAATGAGAGCAGGGCCAACGAGTTGAAGCTGGAAGATATTGATATAGGAGGTGGTCTCTTGCCCCCGAATGGCTAACCAGAGTTAAAGAGCTACTAATGAAAAAGAAAAATAGTTTTTCTACTAGTGAACTAGATGTGGGCTGTGCAAAAAGTGCAGAACACCAAATAAAAGTAAAAGAGGGCTAGCCTTTCAGGGAACATTCCAGAAGAGTAGCTTCAGGAGACCTGGAAGACTTAAGAAGAGATTTGGAAGAACTAAAAGCTGCAGGGATAATTCGAGAGTCAAGAAATCTGTATGCCTCTCCCATTGCCATTGTCAGGAAAAAGAATGGGTCAATTCACATGTGTGTTGACTATTGTACTCTGAATCAGCGAACCATTCCAGACCAGTACACAGCTCCCCGGATTGAAGATACTCTAAATTGCCTGGTGGGCAGTAAGTGGTTCAGTGTGCTAGACTTAAAGAGTGGATACTATTAAATCCCTATGCACACAGAAGATAAAGCGAAGACTGCCTTCATCACCCCTTTGGGATTTTTTGAGTTTGATCGCCTACCTCAAGGTTTATCAAATGCACCAGCAACTTTCCAGAGAATCATGGAAATAACAGCTGGAGACATGTATCTCCTGGAAGTCTTAGTCTACCTGGATGACATCATTGTCTTTGGAAGAGGAGCACGAAGAAAGACTGATGAAGGTATTGGACAGGATTGAGAAGGAAGGCCAGAAGTTGTCATTGGACAAATGCAAGTTCTTCCAACCTTCAGTGACCTATGTGGGACATGTAGTGTCTGCAAATGGAATATCCACAGATCCTAGCAAAGTTGAAGTGGTGACAACTTAGCCGAGACCTAAAACTATCACAGAGCTGTGATCATTCCTGGGGTTCTGCAGTTACTATAGAAGGTTTGTGGAAGGATTTTCAAAGATAGCATGACCTCCCAACCATTTGCTCCGAAATGATGAGCAAGCAGATGAAACAGATGAAGATGTCCTTGTGAAAAAACCTAAGGGACTGAGAGGTTCTAAAGAACTCATCGAGAGTCGTTGGGCTCCTGAGTGTGAAGAGTCGTTTGAACAGCTTAAGTATTGCCTCACACATGCCCCTGTGCTGGCATGTGCTTTCTCAACAAAGCCATACACTTCACATGTGGATGCTAGCAGGGATGGCTTAAGAGGAGTCCTTTACCAGGAGTATGACAAGAAGATGAGACCTGTGGCTTGTATCAGTCAGAATTTATCCCCCACAGAAAGAAACTACCCTGCACACAAGTTGGAATTCCTTGCCTTAAAGTGGGCAGTAGTGGATAAGCTGCATGGCTATCTCTATGGGGCTGAATTTGAAGTTCAGACTGGCAACAATCCCCTGATATACATCCAGACCACTGCAAAGCTAGATGCTACTGGCCACAGATGGATGGCAGCTCTATGCAACTATAATTTGTGTTTGAAATATTGCCCAGGACACGAAAATGGAGGTGCTGATGGTCTGTTCAGAAGACCTCAGGGAGATTTACACCCCGACGATGAATGGGTGGAAAGTCCAACACCAGGGGTGAGAGCTATGTGTCAGATTGCGACCTGCTTTCAACACACTGAATGTTGGGCCAAGAAGTTGGGTTTGTCTGCAGCAAGCATATCCCAAGCTTACTGTAATCAGGTCACTTTACAGGCTTCATCACTACCAGGTTTGAGTAACAGTGACCTTAGGAGAGATCAAAGAGAAGACCCCTTAGGTCAGCTGGTGGTAGCTGCTTTAGAGAAGAAGCAAGTTAATATGCTTTGCATGGATATTCATCCTCTGGCAAGATTTTTAGCCAAAGAATGGGACAGACTCAAGATACAGAATGGACTAGTGTATAGGAGATGTCCAAGTGCATTCGACAGTGAAAAATGGCAATTGTTAATTCCTCAGAAGTATAGAGAAGTAGTACTCTGGTCATTGCATGATGAACAGTAGTAGTCCGGTCATTGCATGATGAACATGGTCATCTTGGTTATGACAGAACTATGGGTCTGGTACGAGACAGGTTCTACTGGCCATGCATAAAGCAAGATGTTGAGGATTATTGTCGTACATATCTTCGTAGCATTCAGAGAAAGACTCTGCTGACCAGAGTTGCCTCATTGGGTCAAATGGAAAGTAGTGGACCCATGGAACTGGTCTGTATAGATTTTCTGTGCATTGAACCGGATGAAGGCGGGATCAGTAATATGCTGCTGGTGACAGACCACTATACCAGGTACGCTCAAGCATTTTCCACTCACAATCAGAAAGCTATTACAGTGGCAAAATTACTAGTTTAATACTTATTTGTACACTATGGCCTGCCAAAAAGGATACATTCTGATCAAGGATGGGATTTTGAGAGCAAGCTTGTCCATAAACTACTCACTCTGCTGGGAGTCCAAAAAAAGCTGCACCACTCCTTATCATTCTCAAGGGGATACTCAGCCTGAGCGTTTCAACAGAACTTTACTAGACATGTTGGGGACACTATCTGCTGAGAAGAAGAGTGAATGGAGTAGACATGTAGCCACAGTGGTGCATGCTTACAACAGTACTAAAAATGATGCTACAGGATTCTTGCCTTACTTCCTAATCCGCCTGTTGATATTACCTTTGGAGTCACAGCTGATGCTACACCAGTGCAATCTCATGGCAGTTATGTGGAGAGACTCAAGAAGAACCTCAGACAGGTTTATGAGCTTGCTGAAAAATCAACAGGACAAAGACATCAGCGAAACAAGGCTCACTGTGACAAAAAAGTAAAGATGCATGACTTGCAGCCAGGGGACAGAGTTCTTTTGAGAAATTTGGGACTACAAAGAAAGCGTAAACTAGCTGGCCGCTGGGGATCTGAGATTTACATAATTTGTTCTCAGCTGCCTAATATTCCTGTCTACCAAGTTTGCCCTGAGGGGGAAAGAAGGACCCATTAAAACTTGGCACCACAGCAACTTAATGCCTTTGTCAAAATCAGTGAGACTCATGAATCCGGAACCCAAAATGGCTCAGCCGAAGCCTAACTCAAGGCGATCCAGAAGGCTAAGGCGGAGAGGAACTATCCTTTCCAGTGTTCAAGAGCCTGTGCTTCCTCCTGCTGAAGGAGAGGAGGACAGTGATGATGACTGGGGTTTCAGTGGGCTTTTTTATGAGGACGTTCAAGACCCCGTGGGCTGTAATCCCAATGGAAATGCACCAGAATTCGTTCCTTGTCATTTAGCAGCCCAGACCTAACAATAGAAGTAATGTTTCTGTACCTTTTGCAGAACCTGATACTGATGGAGGCCCTGATATGCAAACTTCAGAAAGTAGTGCTGAGGACAGTCATACCATTATGGAAAACGAAAGTGAAGTTATACAAGAGATCTTAGAAGTAGAAAATATGCCTACTGAAGAACTGGACATTGAATGTGGTGTGATTGACAAACTTTCCGAGCAAAATTCCTTAGCTGTCTCTTCCAAACCAAAACTGCAGAGACTGATTTGGCCCCCACAGCGACTTATATATAACAGTTTGGGACATAGTACACAGGAACCTGTGACCACAGCCCATCGGAGAGTCTGCTCCCATAATCCCTATGCCTCCTACTCCAGTGGTGACACCCCATCCCAAGTTAATCATAAGGCCAATTACCCTTGGTGGAATGTACCTTTTGAATGCAAAAATATTGTTCAGTTCTTGGGGGAACCAAAGATTTTCAAGTGGTTGGCCTCTTCCCTTGTGACTGCAGATGCGGTGGATGAAAGGGGTGGGAAGCCTGTTTGGTGGGTTGACCTCGCCCAGGCAGGTAGCCTGGCTTGATCACCTGCTGTGTGCCCGGTGTCAATATAGTATGGGGTGAGAGGTGGTTGACAGTGCAGTGGCTCTCTGGGTAGCTGCCACCATGTCATTTCTGTAATGTTTTGTAGATGCGCTCAGCTGCTTTGTCCCTGTCATCAGTCTCTCAGAGCAGGATATAACCCCTGCCAGTGGCCACCTTGACCCACATAAACCTTATTTTCTATCAAATTGCCATCCATTGAGTCTGTCAGCAGTCAGCATGCTGCTCCTACCCCACCCGAGCCCCACAAGGTATATCCATCATCCTGATATGCCACAGCCTATGCCTTGTGCATTGCCCACTCTTTCCCATCTCCATTTGTTCACCCTCTTGTGTGTCTGTGCAGCCCAAGTCTTCCCATCTCAGTGTGTCCACATCCACTTGTGCTAGTCTGTGCTATTTTGTGTTTGTGTACCCCTGCTGGCTTCTCATCCTCACCTTTCCTCCCCACTTTTCCATCATCCTTCCTATAATCCATTATTTCTACATATATTTTAAAACAGTGGTACCCATACCCACAAAAAAGTGTGCCCTGGCACCCCTACCTGTTTTTCCGTTATACTTCCCTTCTGTGTGTACCTGGGCTTGCTATAGTCCCCCATTTCCTATTCCCCTTTCCTCTTCTTTCATGGAACCAGTAAGTTTACAGGTGACTGGACACCTGCAGCAGGTATCTGCAGTGTGCTGTAAGTTAGTACTCTGTAGCATTTGCCAACAGCCTGCCTCCCCCACTTGCTAGCTTACACAAATTCATCGTTTGTGAGAACTGCACTAGTTGGCATGTAGCCACTGGCTTGCTCCACAGCTTATTGTTTGCAGCTTATAGCCTTGTTTTAGTTTTGACATCAGTGCACAGTTAGTATCTTAGCCACACAACTTGTTGATGATTGTATGTTTATACCTACTTTACACTGCAGTGTATTGCTACTGTATGGTAAAAGCCTTGCTTAGGCATACAGCATATGTCTGTGAATCCCAGTCCCGGTAGGAGAAGAGGGTTCCAGCCAGGGGATTATTTGTTGAGGAGAGATGTAAAGCTTCAGACATGAAATGGACTTGTATGTCCTAAATGTGAAATCACTTCATTTATCCTGCAACCTTCTACCTTTATAGGTGTCATATTTTTTATATTTACCACAGCAGACTTGCACCTTCCTTCTTGCTCTCCTTTTTTCTAATAATACTATAATGACTCCTTAATTTCGTGTATACCGTCTTGATGTTTCCCTTCATCCATCTTTAAGAACTGCATACCTGGTTATTCTCACTACATTCTTACTCCCCACTCCAACTTCCCTTTGGTCTTTATCGTTTCCTTAATACCATTACACGCTCTTCTCAATGCATGTTTTTTCTTCAGCACTACCTAATACTTTTGTGTGTTCCTTCTACTCTAGCCTCTTTTCCTCTCTCTGGTTACATCTGCTCATGTAATCTGTTTCTCGCATATAACCTCATCTCTTACTAGGAAGAGCTTAATTACTAATGTAAAGCTCAATTTATATTTTAAAATGTCTGTTTTATGGCACTTGTCTCATAGTGTACCCCCCACTGTATATTTTGTAGTTAGTATATATCTCACTGGATATGATATGCTTATTTAGTAGTACGGATGTATGTCGTGCAGTTGATATCAGTTAAAATTATTTATTCCCTTTTCCTTCAAAGTCTTTTTTAACCTGTCTTAATATACTGTATGTTTCTACTGAATATTATTTTGTTTCTTTTTCCCCAAGTCCCAGATTAATTTAACAGGTTGGCAGTTATGTTACACATGCTAATTCAGCATAATTACAGCCAGTACCCAATGTGATATAAATGCCTCCTGCCCACACATTAATGTCAAGTACCCAATGTGATGTAAATACCTCCTGCCCACACGTTAATGTCAATGCCATAAATACGGCTGAGTCCACTTAGACTTCTGCATTCAGAAGCAGTTTATAAAATTAAATTTGTAAGAAAAGGCTTTGAAACAAACCTTTACTTTGAGATAAAAACAGAAGTTTGTTTCACGGCTTTAGAGTGTTCTGTCACACTTTTTCACATACCTTGATGCACCGTGGCACGTAGTGCCTCCAGTACCATCCTGCATTTCCTCCTTAACCTTGCCTGTTTTATGGCACAATTTTTAAAATTAAATCCTTTGTATAATTTTACTGGTTCTGTGTGACATCACTGAAAAGATATTTGAAAGTTACCCTCAGTGACGTCAGGGTAGGGAATGTGTGTGAATGCATCCATAACTTTAAATGGATGCTGCACAACGCATGTGTGGGTTTCCATTCATTAACGTCTGTGGAGGAACTACATGCAATACCTGAGCAGATATCAGTGAGGAATACAGTAAAGTTATTTTGGAAAATTTTTAATAAAAAGTTTGCAAAGTTTTTTATTAAGAAACTGCTTACATAATTATAGGGTAGAAAATAGATTGCGGCATTTTAATCACAATGTTTATGCTTTGAATTATATTTCAACTTGCTTTTGTGGTTCTTTCTTGCTAATAGCTGATCTGATCGACTGGGTGTGCGATTGGATGTTTATCTTTGACAAGGCAGTTTTGACTTTATTAGTCATGTGTTTGCGTACTTATTTATTTGTTCATATGTTTTTTGTGATTTTGTTTTTACTTTGTGACTTTGGTGACTCCTGTGCTTTGTGTTATTTTGCAGGTTTGTATTCATGACCTCAAACAGCAAAACAAGCTTTGTAATGCAGGCAGGGCAGCATAATCTGCATAAATTTGTAGGCTGCAGAAAGACATTTTAACATGTGCAAGCTAAACTTCATAACAGAAAAAAAAGTATCCTTAAGTGAAGAGCTTACAGCAGATGAGGTTTGGAGCAGTCAGCTTGAAATGGTTCTGAGCATGGCAGTAATAGTCTTGCATCTAAATTCTGTTAAAAAGATAATGGTTATGATTTATAAACATTTTGCACAAGGCCTAAGTGGTTTTCTTCATATAATTATACCTTATCATAGTCCTTGCACAGATTAACTTGGGGCATAAGTGCTTTCTTTGTTCGTCCTTGTAGCTAGTATTCACAAGTCTAAATAACTGATATGGATGCAGTTTCTGATATAGAAAAAAAAACGAGAAAAATAAAGGATCATTTCCAGAGACAAAACAAAGCAATGGTGTACAGGCCTGAGAGTTTCCAGTAGTGCTGGAATGATAATTTCTCTTAAGCTTTCTAAGTATGTTTTAGGTGTTTGTAAGTATAACATCTCTGTAGCAATGAGAATTGTGCATAACTAAAAGTGGAACAGTGATTTAAAGTGGTACTTTATTAAGATGTTAGGATGATTTATGATGTCGGTATATAAAAATAATACTGACAGTTACTACTGTCCTTCTTTTCTTAACAGTGTTATTTGTAAACAACATTTTTGTTCATGCCTTGCCAAATGTGTATTTTAATTAATGTCCCATACGCTATATTCATGCACCAGTTGAGTTCCGCAGTAGCTTAAGGACCAGAAGCAGTACACACTTTTTTGTGTGTTTGTCTATCTACCTGTGTGGCTGTGTGTGTGTGTGTGTGTGTGTGTGTGTGTGTGTGTGTGTGTGTGTGTGTGTGTGTGTGCGCATATGTGCACGCATGCGCGCATGTCTGTTTGACATCCGTGTAAGTGAGCTGGTCTGAGAAACCTTTTCTGATCACTTTTACAAGAATCCAGGTAGGTAACTATGTCATAAAGCTTGACAGATCAAGTGTAATCCAAAGGTTAAAGTGCAATCCAAAGGTTGAAATAATGGCAAAGCATAAGTTTCCACAAATTTAGTGAGAGCCACAGTGATACTCAGTCGTTAATTCGTTCTGGGAACCAATTATGTGTGTCACTAAAGGAGGAATGCAAGTTAATCAGATAAGAATAATTGTTCTTCCATAGCCATGGAGCCCTCTGAATTAGAACAAGTTTAATCTTTTGGAGGACATGGAGGCAAACCTTCAAGCAAAAATGTTAATTTGTCTTTTTTCCATTGCCGACTGATCTACCGCTTCATTTTTAGATGTGTTTGTCGAGTGTTAGTTTACACACTACTGCTAGATGAAAGTATGAATGTAATCACTCCAGTTTTGACGCTGGTACTTCATGCATGTTACAGTAGGAAGCTGAGTTGTGCAGAAGGTTAAGGTAAGGCTCAGTTTTGATCAGTTTATCACGTGTTAATTAAGTATTATTGAAATCAAATGAGTAAGTAGAGAATGTGATAAGTGCTGCAGATGGTAAGACCATAGTAATGAAAGAACTGGAAAACATGCATGTCACTCAAATGGAAACAAGAAATATGAAAACATGCTAGCAGAAAGGCTGAGGTACACACATAACCTTTTATAAAGAAGCATAAATGCAATATTCAGAGTGCCGTGTGAAAGTATAGAATTTTTGGGGAATTATCTTTCTTGAAAATTCAGAAATAAACATGTGGGAGAGAACACTGAATATAGTGGAGAATGCCACATTTACCTGTACACTTCTTCTTCTTCTTTCGGCTTTTCCCGGTTAGGGGTCGCCACAGCAGATCATATGTCCGCTCATGATTGGCAGTGGAGTTTTACGGTGTCGAGTTGCCAGCCCGGCACCCAACCTTCCACAGAAGGCACACACACGCACACCTAGGGCCAGTTTAGTGTGTCCAATCCACCTACTGCATGTCTTTCACTCTTGTTAAAATGCCAGGTTTTTGCGATATTAAAAAAATGAAATCACAATAAATCATTTCAAAACTTTTCCCACCTTTAATGTGACCTATAATCCATACAATTCAATTGAAAACAAACAAATCTATTGGGGGAAAATATAAAAAATAAAAAACGTACAATAAGCTGGTTGCATAAGTGTGCACACCCTTAAATAATACTTTGTTGAAGCACCTTTTGATTTAATTACAGGCATCACCACTTCAGAGGAGGATTATATGGAAAAACAGGGAAATACTAAAAATGGGCTGCCTGTAACAGTGACACAAGGAAAACCGTGGGTCATTTAAGCTGTGAGATTTACTTAGCAAGGTATGCAGTATTGTGAGACAGCTGATATATGTACAGGAAATCATGACTGAAGATGTAACTAGGAAAATAATGGTATTTTATTAGGTATCTTGTCATAATTATGAAGTTGTACAGTTTGTAGTTACACTGCTTTTTCTTTGGAAGAGGGTCTAATTTCACCATAACTCTCATCAAACAGTGATCCTTGTTTTACATGTGTGAATGTTCAAGTGAAACACATTGATTCAGCAGCAGAGTATGCAAATGAGTTAACCATTTAAATGATCTTCTGGCTTGCTGTATTAATAATAGAGAGCATATCTACACATCACTTTATAAATATTATTAGTTATGTTTGCATGCTGATTGAATGTTAATGAGTGTATAGATAATGCAATGGGTGAAGGCCTCAGTGTCACCCCATAGCAGCACCCTCATTTTATGGTTCCCCCATGGCAATCCTCCCATACCTTTTGGAGCTCAACTCTTCCCCATTACCTAGTCCAGCTCCAACGTCTCAGTGTTCTTTCTGGTATTTTAATGAGTTCTGGTTTTCACACATCCTCCTTAACTCCAGTTACTGTCTGCTTTAATGTTTTACTCAACCACTCCCTCTGTCATTGAGTCTGATGTGCAGTATCTTAGCTTAACCTAAACCTACCAGTGTTGTATCATGTGTCCAGCTTGTAATTGCCCTCTGGTATATTTCTAAACAAAGTAAGACTTAAATTCTTGGGCTACCACAGTAAGCCTTACTATGATGACAAAAACCTCTCTGATCCTCTTCTAGATCTCAAAAAAATTCCTTTGGGTCTGCCAATACAAGAAAACATACACTGTGCAGAAGTGGACTGCCTTCTTGTCAGATATGCACCTAACATAGTGACGATCAGGCTTAATACATTATACTAGTAGTTTTGCTGGACATGCCTGGGAATGAGCTGACATCCAGAAAAATGAGGTGCATTGCAGGAAGTAGTCTAAAAATCTTTGAGTATTTAACAAAATTGTGTAATTTACTTAGTTTTTAGGAGGTTGTAACGGTTACATGCATCACAGAAAGCTTTTTTCATGACTTATAGTTAGTCCATATTATTCAGTGATAAACACTGAGTTTACAGAGACATTCTAAGAGTGCAGGGAGTCAGTCAGTCAGTCAGTTTAACTAAATGTATGAAAAAAAAAACATAAGTGAAACTCAAATACTGACTGTAAGAATCCAGGATTTACTAGGGCAGGGTGTGTGCATGTGTGCGTGCTTGTGTGTGGGACGTCTGATACTTTGGATTCCCTTGCTTATGACTTGTTGTGTCTGATGCTATTAATATACTCACTTATGGAAAGGATGCTTCTGCATGTGCAGTCACTCAGAATCTCACACTGTGCATTCATGTCGCAGATGCAGCCAGTGGAGTGTGCTTTCTTCAGATACGCATGCACATGTGCGCGCACACACACACACACACATGCACAAAATGTATAGCTGTAGGTATACTTACTCATGGGCGTGTATTAGGGTATGAGTCTGTTTGTGTGGTTGTACGTGGTTGTGTGTGGCTATGTGTGTATCTGCATGTGTCTGTGTTTAGCTGCTTATCTTGATGCTTTAGATGCTTCCACCTCAGGAGTGTGTGACTGATGCTGCAGATGACCCACCTCAGGAGTGTGTGACTGATCCTGTAGATGCTCCCACCTCAGGAGTGTGTGACTGATGCTGTAGATGCTCCCACTTCAGGAGTGTGCGACTGATGCTGTAGATGCCCCACCTCAGGAGTGTGTGACTGATGCTGTAGATGACCCACCTCAGGAGTGTGTGACTGATGATGTAGATGCCCCACCTCAGGAGTGTGTGATGCTGTAGATGCTCCCAAAGGTTTTGTGACTGATTATGTAGATGCTCCCTCTTTAGGAGTGCGTGACTGATGCTGTAGATGCTCCCTCTTTAGGAGTATGTGACTGATGCTGTAGATGCTCCCTCTTTAGGAGTATGTGACTGATGCTTTAGATGCTCCCACCTCTGGAGCATGTGACTGATGCTGTAGATGCTCCCTATTTAGGAATGTGTGACTAATGCTGTAGATGCCCCACCTCAGGAGAGTGTAACTGATGCTGCAGATGACCCACCTTAGGAGTGTGTGACTGATGCTGTAGATGACCCACCTCAGGAGTATATGACTGATGCTGTAGATGCTCCCACTTCAGGAGTGTGTGATTGACGCTGTAGATGCTCCCACCTCTGGAGTGTGTGACTGATGCTGTAGATGCTCCTAAAGGGTATGTGACTGATGCTGTAGATACTCCCTTTTTAGGAGTGCGTGACTGATGTTATAGATGCTCCCTGTTTAGGAGTATGTGACTGATGCTGTAGATGACCCACCTCAGGAGTGTGTGACTGATGCTGTAGATGACCCACCTCAGGAGTGTGTGACTGATGCTGTAGATGCTCCCACTCCAGGAGTGTGTGACTGATGCTGTAGATGCCCCACCTCAGGAGTGTGTGACTGATGCTGTAGATGCTCCCAAAGGGTATGTGACTGATGCTGTAGATGCTCCCACCTGTGAAGTGTGTGACTGATGCTGTAGATGCTCCCACTTCAGGAATGTGTGACTGATGCTGTAGATGCTCCCACCTCTGGAGTGTATGACTGATGCTGTAGATGCTCCCTTTTTAGGAGTGTGTGACTGATGCTGTAGATGCCCCACCTCAGGAGTGTGTGACTGATGCTGTAGATGCCCCAGATGCTCCCTCTTTAGGAGTATGTTATTGATGCTGTAGATGCTCCCAAAGGATATGTGACTGATTCTGTAGATGCTCCCTCTTTAGGAGTATGTTACTGATGCTGTAGATGCTCCCTTTTTAGGAGTGTGTGACTGATGCTGTAGATGCTCCCAAAGGATATGTGACTGATTCTGTAGATGCTCCCTCTTTAGGAGTATGTTACTGATGCTGTAGATGCTCCCTTTTTAGGAGTGTGTGACTGATGCTGTAGATGCTTCATTTTTAGGAGTGTGTGACTGATGCTGTAGATGCCCCACCTCAGGAGTGTGTGACTGATGCTGTAGATGCTCCCAAAGGATATGTGACTGATTCTGTAGATGCTCCCTCTTTAGGAGTATGTTACTGATGCTGTAGATGCTCCCTTTTTAGGAGTGAGTGACTGATGCTGTAGATGCCCCACCTCAGGAGTGTGTGATGCTGTAGATGCTCCCAAAGGGTATGTGACTGATGCTGTAGATGCTCCCTCTTTAGGAATATGTGACTGATGCTATAGATGCTCCCTCTTTAGGAGTATATGACTGATGCTGTAGATGCTCCCACCTCTGGAGCATGTGACTGATGCTGTAGATGCTCCCTATTTAGGAGTGTGTGACTGATGCTGTAGATGCCCCACCTCAGGAGAGTGTAACTGATGCTGCAGATGCCCCACCTCAGGAGTATATGACTGATGCTGTAGATGCTCCCACTTCAGGAGTGTGTGACTGACGCTGTAGATGCTCCCACCTCTGGAGTGTGTGACTGATGCTGTGGATGCTCCTAAAGAGTATGTGACTGATGCTGTAGGTGCTCCCTCTTTAGGAGTGTGTGACTGATGCTGTAGATGCCCCACCTCAGGAGTGTGTGACTGATGCTGTAGATGCTCCCACTTCAGGAATGTGTGACTGATGCTGTAGATGCTCCCACCTCTGGAGTGTGTGACTGATGCTGTAGATGCTCCCTTTTTAGGAGTGCGTGTCTGATGCTGTAGATGCCCCACCTCAGGAGTATATGACTGATGCTGTAGATGCTCCCACCTCAGGAGTGTGTGACTGACGCTGTAGATGCTCCCACCTCTGGATTGTGTGACTGATGCTGTGGATGCTCCTAAAGGGTATGTGACTGATGCTGTAGGTGCTCTCTATTTAGGAGTGTGTGACTGATGCTGTAGATGCCCCACCTCAGGAGTGTGTGACTGATGCTGTAGATGCTCCCACTTCAGGAATGTGTGACTGATGCTGTAGATGCTCCCACCTCTGGAGTGTGTGACTGATGCTGTAGATGCTCCCTTTTTAGGAGTGCGTGTCTGATACTGTAGATGCCTCATATCAGGAGTGTGTGACTGATGCTGTAGATGCTCCTTCTTTAGGAGTGTGTGACTGATGCTGTAGATGCTTCCTCATTAGGAGTGTGCAACTAATGTGCAGATGTATCTAGTTGTGAATTGTATGTCTGGTACTGTTGCTGCAATTTACCTAAATCAATGACTATCTGTAGATGTGAGTAGAGGAAACTGCCTGTCACTCAGCTGGCCTAAAACAGCAGTTTGCATTTGGCTGGATTGGGAATAGGAAGTGGATATGATTAAATGGCTTACAGATGAATTTACTGCATTATAACGTTGTGCTGTAACTGCTGCTTGCTGTTGTGGACAAAGAGTGTGCGGCTTAGTTGAAAATGTCCAACATGTATTGTATGTTGAATTTATTTGAAGTAGGAAGGAAATGGGAGAAGTATATATATAAGGCTATGTCCTTTGCATAATGTTGTGTTGTGTATGTCTGGTTTTGAGGAAGGGGTTTGTTTTGCAATGTTTTGTTTTGCATGGCATTTTGTTTATGTCATATGCTTGGCTACATTCCAGTCCTGTATTCGATTATATAAAAAGACTTTAAACACTGTAATCTTAACATTTTTTCTTCTCTGTCGTAGGATACTGCAGTGGGGAAATCAAGTATTGTTTGTCGGTTTGTGCAAGATCATTTTGACCATAATATGAGTCCCACCATAGGGTAAGAACAATTTTCAGTTATCATATTTATATATTAGTTCTTTACTGATGAAAACTGGAGTTCTTGTATTCACAGTGCCTGTTTTAATGTTGCATTAAGCAAGCATATTCACTTAGATGTTTATTTGAAATGCATCACAATTTTTTTTAACATAGTTAAGTTAGAGTGACACTAGAATGGAGAAATTCTTGATAGTGATTCACTGATAGATGCTTATTTTGTGTAGTGTATCTTTTACATTTGAGTTTAAAGTGCTGACAGTCACTTTGTATCTGACGTTTTAGTTACTTCTTGCCATGTCTACACTTAGTGCTCAATTTTTTTTGTTTTTACATTGAGTACAAGTTTATCTGCTGTGTCATTTCTGATGTTTTGTCTGCCTATTGCTTGTTAAGTCACTGAAGAATTGTTGACAGTATTCATAAACTCTGGGTGCACTATCCAGGGATATTACACATACAAACTGGAAAATGCTTGTGTATATGTTTAAGACAGTGGCATTGGAGAGGATGCAGAAATGATATGTGGCAAGACACTAATATGGCAACTAGTGTGCAGAATATCTGCAAATGAGCAGCTAAGTCATGATGAAAAACAATGCTAATGCAGTTCGGAGGCAGCTGTGGACCCCACCTGCCATTTAAAACCATATTGCATACAGTTACAGTAGTCTGTCAGTCAGAAATAATCCACTGTGGTGCCACTGCAGCACATTTACCAAAGCCTTCAGATATACCACCCATGGAGAGGCTACCCCTCCAACACACACAGGCTTAGATGCACATATGTACAGAAACTAGGTACATATTTTGTTAACTAGAGCAGGTGGGGCAGTACATGTGCCCTTTTGAATAAATAGGACCGAAAGCAAGACTACATTCACAGTTGCTCAGTACTGTATTATGACTAATGCATTCTACATAATAAACAAGATTCAATTAGTGAGACAATTGTAAGATTCGGTAAAAAGACAAGTGATAGATACCAGCTATGAAATTAAACATTATTGGTAACCATCTTGTAGGACAGAACTTCTAGTAGTAACATTCCTGCAAATGTTAAGGTGTTCCCAAGCACTGACTACTGCAGATTAGAAGAATCGTGGCACAGTCAGTCTGACATGGATCAGTCTGCAAACAGCACGGCAGTCTCGTTGTTCCTGAAGCATAAGCATGATTGAAGCCAACACTTTCAAACATAATAACTGAGCAAGCATGAAGGATGGCCTGTTTGGTTATGTTCCTAAGTGTGATGTAACATGTTCCAGAGTGCAGTTCCTAATTTTGAGACGGCTTTTTCGTTTTGCTTAATGGAGTGTCTTAGCCAAAAGAGTTTAAAAGAGCTCTTGGACTTGGATCTCAGAATGGAGTAGAGGGCAGAGATAAAGGCAAGGCTACTAAATAATGTAAGGAGGTTATATGTTCGTAGGTGTATACTAGATTAATGACCACCAAGTCCCTTTATAAGCCTAGCCGTGTAACCTAACCCAGTTGTGTCCCTATGTGTCATGGAAGTTTATTAGGAGGGGGTATGTTAGGAAGTTTCTAAAGGTTATGTGGGAGGGGTGGTGTGTTTGTTTGGCCATAGTTATTGTCTGACTGTGTCTATCAGAGACATGAGGGCCAGAATCAGGGTGATTTCTAGTTTCTCTTGTATTGGTCAAGGTTTTGCTTAAATATAATAAGGATGAACTCTGCTTCACATGGATTGGGAGCCTTTTCCAGTGCATGGGGATCCTCTGAGACACGTCTATCTCACCAGCATGTGACATGTAAAATTTAAATCCTTGGATCTTGTAATTTTGATGCTGGGAGGCTGTGAAGTATGCAAGAATATAAGAAGGTATTCACTTGACTTTAGACAAGGACAATTATGCTATTCCTACTAGGTTGATAAAGAAATAAATTGCAAGTCCAGTATCAGCAAGGGAGAAAGTCTGTTCCATCTCAAGTAGGAGGTAATATTTTGCCACTTGATTTATTGGTCTATGTAGTAAAAAGGCAGATGCTATATGATTCAGCTTTAGTGCCCTTGTTTGATAAACACTATTAGTTAAGTATGAGGGGAGAAACAAAGAATGGAGCCTAACTGTATCCAAAGGAGTTTGAAGTATTTGTTCTGTGTTACCTCAGCTTTATCAGGATCCAGACTGAGTAAGGTACAGTGGATTATTTCCCTCTGTTAGACAGCAGTGATTTATTTTTCTGACTTTAGACTTGAAGCCTGCCTTAGGCTTTTAAGGATGTGGATTGTGGAGAGGATGTACTATCTTACATTTTGATTCCATGAGCAACGAGAACCACATCATCTGTAATCAGTGTAACTAAAGTAGTTTCTGTTAGAATTATTACTGGAAAGAGGCACAACAAATCCAGAACTGGATGTTGAAGTGCATGTCCTTTCAGATCTCCAAAGTCGGGATGGACTTAACTGTAATCAAATGGTTTTACTGTATTGTATGTAGCCTTTGAACAACCTGGTGGGATCACTTCATGGCTCAAAGTCTTTCAGGATCTTTAAGGAGCGATGATGTCTGTTATGTCAGATTTTTACTTCAGGTCCATACAAGGCATTCATTTGTCAATGCAGAACACATGTTGGATCTGTAGGGGGACTGGTTGGTATGGGGTATGTACCATTAAATATGACTGAATTAGTGATAGAATCCTGTAGCTTCTTAGCATGGTTTGTGGTACACAGATATTCTAGGACATTCTACAGAATTCAGTCTACAGTATCAGGCACTGTGGAGTTTAGATGGCATTTGTTAGGCATCCTGAAATGTCCATGGCATGGTGTCAAAGAGGGGTAGAATATTTGCCAGAGCAGAAGAAATGCAGCTTATGAACTGAAGAAGTACATTTGCTGTCAAGAGTTTCTATTTATTAAACTACAAAAGTATCATGTACAGTGAAAAATGTCACTTAGCTACAACCTCCTGAAGTACTTGTGCAGAAAGAAAACGTGGCTGAAAACAGGATGTTTTGGGCCAGACATTTGATGGATTCATTAATGCAAATGGATTAAGTGAAAAGTCTGAAGTTTCATTGTGCATCATTCCTGCATGTTGCTTAGGGAAGAAGTCATAAAGATATTTAACCTTTTTTTTCAGTGAGTAGAAAGACAAAATATCAGCACATAGAGGTGCATTCAGTGATTATTGCTTCCCCAGAGAAGGTACCTGCCATTTATTAGGCATTTTTTCTTTACAAGAAAACTCTACATAGACTATAAATGCACATGTGAGTGACATGAAGAACAGAGCCAATCAATGAATTTGGTGAGCTGCATGATTCTGCAATAAGAGAAAGAATAATACGTTGCAGGAATGCTGATGAAACAAGGAGCAGGCTTTTATGAGGCTCAAACCTGGCCTTATCAAAAATGTTGAGTAAGTGCAGAGGAGATTAAATTATTAGTGCACAGATAAAAAACATTAAATGAAGAAAAGGTAATGTATAAAATAAACTGTGAGTCTTATAAGTCAATATTGAGAAATAGGGAAGATGTGTAGTAAAAGTAATGGATACGATAGAGAGAACCAGTTGGCAGCATGCTGTAAAAGGATCCAAGACAGAGGTGCTGACATTATTGTAATTAATTCTTGCTGTAAGTTTTGCTATGTGCATAATCTTCTTCTTCTCTTTCGGCTGTTCTCATTAGGGGTCGCCACAGCGGATCATCTGTTTACATTTCTTCCTGTCCTCTGCATCTTGCTTAGTCACACCAACTGCCTGCATGTCCTCTCTCACCACGTACATAAAACTTATCTTAGGCCTTCCTCTTTTCCTCTTACCTGGCAGCTCCATCCTTAGCATCCTTTTCCCAATATACCCATCATCCCTCCTCAGCACATGTCCAAACCAATGCAATCTCGCCTGTCTGAATTTGTCTCCAAGCCGTCCAACCTGAGCTGACCCTCTAATATACTGATTCCTAATCCTGTCCATCCTTGTCACACCCAGTGCAAATATTAACATCTTTAACTCTGCCACTTCCAGCTCTGACTCCTGCCTTTTTGTCAATGCCACCTTTCTCCAACCCCATACAGCATAGCTGGTCTCACTTCTGTCTTGTAGACCTTCCCTTTCACTCTTACTGGTACCCGTCTGTCACAAATCACTGCTGACACTCTTCTCCACCCATTCCACCCTGCCTGTACTCTCTTCTTCACCTCTCTTCCACACTCACCATTACTCTGAACTGTTGATCCCAAGTACTTAAACTCATCCACCTTTACCAACTCTACTCCCTGCATCCTCACCATTCCTCTGTCCTCCCTCTCATTCACACACATATATTCTGTCTTAGTCCTGCTGACCTTCATTCCTCTTCTCTCTAGAGCATATTTCCACTTCTCCAGGGTCTCCTCAACCTGACCCCTACTCTCACTACAGATCACAATGTCATCTGCAAACATCATAGTCCATGGGGCCTCCTGTCTGATCTCGTCTGTCAACCTGTCCATCACCATTGCAAATAAGAAAGGGCTCAGAGCTGATCCTTGATGTAATCCCATTCCACCTTAAACGGATCTGTCACTCCCACTGCAGACTTCACCACTGTCACACTACCCTTGTACATATCCTGTAGCACTCTTATATACTTCTCTGCCACTCCTGACTTCTTCATACAATACCACAACTCCTCTCTAGGCGTCCTATCATATGCTTTCTCCAAGTCCACAAAGACACAATGCAACTCCTTCTAACCTTCCCTATATTTCTCCATCAACAGTCTCAGAGCAAACATCGCATCTGTAGTGCTCTTTCCAGGCATGAAACCATACTGCTGATCGCTAATCATCACCTCCCTACTTAACCTAGCTTCGACTACTCTTTCCCATAACTTCTAGCTGTGACTGATTAGTTTTATCCCTCTGTAGTTACTACAATTCTGCACATCACCCCTATTCTTAAAATAGGTACCAAAACACTTTTTCTCCACTCCTCAGGCATCCTCTGATTTTCCAAGATTTCATTAAACAATCTGGTTAAGAACTCCACTGTCATTTCACCTAAACACCTCCATGCTTCCACTGGTATGTCATCTGGACCAACAACCTTTCCATTCTTCATCCTCTTCATAGCTGTCCGTACTTCCTCCTTGCTAATCTGTTTCACTTCCTGATTCACTATCCCCACATCATCCAACCTTCTCTCTCTCTCATTCTCTTCATTCATCAACTCCTCAAAGTACTCTTTCCATCTGTTCAACACACTCTCCTCACTTGTGAGTACGTTTCCCTCACTATCCTTTATCACCCTTACCTGCTGCACATCTTTCCCAGCTCAGTCCCTCTGTCTAGCCAATTGGTACAGGTCCTTTTTCTCCCTCTTTAGTGTCAAACCTTTCATACAACTCTCCATATGCCTTATCCTTAGCCTTCGCCACCTCTCTCTTCGCCATACTCCTCATCTCCTTATACTCCTGTCTACTTTCTTCATCTCTCTGACAATCCCACTTCTTCGCCAGCCTCTTCCTCTCTATACTCTCCTGTACTTCCTCATTCCACCACCAGGTCATGCAAAGTTTGTGTTAGAAAATTGCATTTCTGTAAAACGTACATATGAAAAAGCAGCTTGCATGTTGATTAGGAGTCTATCAATAGTGGGATCTGGACCCTACTGTGCTTACTCCATCTTTCTGAAACATTTGCTGATACTGTGTTCAGAATAATTGTAAATGCACACTACTCATGGAAAAACTTTTTTCCCCTTTCCTTAGCTTTGTCACCATCTAGCCATCTACTTACCAACATTTTAGTGTATTGTTGGCATAAACTGAACATAAAAATACAGTAACATTTTCACTTATGCCATATTTCTCTAGTATATCATCCTACCCTAGCCTGATCCGCGGTGGTGGTACTGCGGTAGCGTTGTCGCCGCAAAGTAAGACGCTGTCCGGTTCGATTCTCAGCTAGAGCATCTTCTGCATGGAGACATGCATGAATGGGCGTACCTTCGTTGAAGGTTGTGCGTCAGGGCTGGCAACTCAGCATGTAAAAATCAACTGCCAATCATTAGCGGACCGGAGTTCCGCTGTGGCGACCCCTAACTGGGAAAAGCTGAAAGACACAACAACAACAACTTTCTGTTTTTCCCTTTACAACGGTTAAAATCTTGTTTGAATTTTTACATATATTCCTTCCAGCACAATTTTACCCAAGACCTTTTCAAATCTTTATTGCAGTATTTTCATATTTTTTGTAGTCTGTATTATATAACACACTTCGTGTTCTTTATTGACCTCTTCTGTCCCTTCTTCCAAATTAATATCATAACCCCTTTGCATAGTCCTTGTTTCTTGTTACATTGTGCAGCCACTCATTTGCACTTAAACAAGTAATTCCTACCATCTAATCACAGTACTATTTGAATATTTATTCTAATTCTTGTATCTCCCGCTTATATAAATCCCCTGTATCGTCTGTATCTGGCCCCTCCCACACCAGTCTGTCACAGTTGCTCTCCTTATAAATGTGTATAGTTTTGCTAGTACACTCAGTAATCCTGCTTGTGCTTTAATATCCTTCCCTCCCTCTTTTAGTAACTCACCCATTTTAATTCCTTCCTTTTTCACACGTTTACAGTAACAGTGTAACTTCCTTTTTCCCTTTTAACATAAATCTCTGTTCTAAAATAACATTTTTCATTAATTATGTGTTGCTTTCATACATTTTCCGCTCTTTTTTAATATTTCCATATAATTTTCCAGTAAAGTCTGACAGTGTCTTAGTAACCTTCCAGCATCTCTTGTTTCTTTTAAAACACTGTACTACTACTACTTCCAGGTACACATTTTTACATTCCAGTTAAAAGCTAAACACTAGTGAGTCCAAAAGGTATAAAATTACCTCATGCGTTTGTGATCTGCCCATAAGTTTTTATCCACTGCTTTATTTCACAACTTTACCTATGTGTTCCTGTTAAGAATTTAATGCCCCTTCCTCTTTGATTATTTCAGGAATTTTTGCAAACACCTCCATATAGTCCAGTGATCTGAGAAACCATCATCATCAACGCCTTGCTTCCCATTTGCTACGTGGTGTCTTGGTGTTGTGCCAACTGCCACCACCTTTCTCAGTTCAGTGTTACTCTTCTAGCTTCTTCAATGGCCATACCTGACTGTCACAAGTTCTCTCTCATGTAAACCATTCAACTCTTTGCTGGGCATCCTCACTTCCTCTTGCCTTCTTCCTGTCTCTACCAAATCATCTTCAGTAGATTTTCTTCTGCTTTCCTACACATGCAGCCAGACCACCACAATCTGTTTTCTTTGACCTTCTCTACAATTGGAGCTGATTTATCTTCTGCTCTGATGATCTTATTTGTTTCTCTGTTCCTCAGTGTGCATCCTACCACCTGTGTCAAGCTCTTCATCTCCATCACTTCTAGCTTCCTCAATTGCTCTGCCTTCACTGCCCAGGTCTTTGTATCATACAACAGTACTGGTCACACCACTGTTTTGTACAGCTTACTTTTCAGCTTCTTTGTCATCCGTCTGTCATCCACTACATCAGGCACTCTGGGCTATTCGACTGCAGCCCATGTGATTCTAGCTCTGACCTCCTCATTCAGACATCCCTCCTCCACAATCTCCCTTGCCAGGTACTTGAACCTGTTAATCCATTCCATTATTTTCCTTCTGTCTCTATTTCAGATTCTTCTGATTCCCCCATTTCCTGCCATAACAACTTTCTTGTCTGTACTCAGTTTCATGTGTGTGTGTTAAGTTTTGCATTCCACTCCGTCATTTACTGAAGCAGTTGTTCAGAGTCTGCCACATTGTCTGCATACAGCAGGGTTGCTGATCTGTCCTCTCTGACCTGTCTGTTAATGTAGTCCAGTACTAGTATCCTGATGTACAACCACTCTCACTGTGAACCCCTCTGTGAGTTCGAACACTGTTTCTACTTTTGCCATTGGGTTCTTGCACATACCCTGCACTAATTTTACCAGTGTTTTGGGGATTTCAAACCATTCCAGGTCTGACCAAAGCAACATTCTTGGGATCTTGTCATGTGCTTTCTCCAAGTTTAAGAATGCCCAGCTGAACTTTTTTCAAACCTCCAGGTGAGAAACTAACCACTATTTTACTGCCTTTTAATTCTTGCATCCTGTCCAAAAAGATAAAGAAATAATTGCCTGTTTAAGTTCTCCCCTTCCGTAGGTAAAGTTTCTTTCTTGTCCTACTGGTAATTTTCTATAAATGATCACTTCTTAACACCTTTTAGGCTAAATTCCTTCCATTGTACCATACATTGCAGTTAAAGTCACTTACTTCAGTAATGTCTGTATTAATTGTAACATGCATTTGATGTTTTCAAATATATCTGCAGTTTTTACATGTACTTTTTAAAATCTTCACATACAAGTCTTTCTTCAATTACCAAGCAAAACTTCAGTCTCTGAACATATATTGACTCAGAAAACCCACAGTGTTTCCCCTGCCACAGTATCTCAAACTGTGTTCACTGCTCTCTGTTTAAGTAATAACAATTGAAATCTGATCAGATTTGTGTCACCAATTTAATACCACCCATCTTCTGGGATTATGTTTGGTGCCCAAACACCATCCTTTTCCTCTCTTTGGTTCAGTGTCACACATATAGATCTCTTTTATATATTAGTGCTTGCTGTCAGGGCTGGATACAGCAGTGGGTGACCTAGGCAGCTGCCTAGGGAATGCTGCTGGCTGGATGGGCCAGGCCACAATATTAATTTTAAAAAGGTTTTCCTGCTTGTGCCTGTCTGACTGAGCAACAGAATGTTACTGCTTCCTGCTTAGCGTATGTTTTTATTGGTGGAACAGAGATGCAGCATGTTGTAGAGGGAATGAAAGCCTGGTGAGAGAATTAATCTCCAAGGATGGAATTATATATATTTTTTTTGTTTTTGTTTTTTTTGTGTGGCACTGTGACAACATACTCTGGAGTTACAGAGAATTAGGTATGAGCTACTTCTTTTTTGGCAGCATTAGGGTGGATAGGTGTGTGTGTGTGTGTGTGTGTGTGTGTGTGTGTGTGTGTGTGTGTGTGTGTGTGTGTTTGTTATGCCCCCCAGTTAGGGGGCAATGTCTAGTTAAGTTATTTGTTCAAAACAACACAGATCCAAACCCTTTGCTATGGGAACAAGAGTCTTAATCCTTCCATACTAACTGCCCAGCCTCCTTCAGTTTTATTTTATTTATTTAATTTTGTGTGTGTGTGTGGTAAATCAGTGAGGGGTACAATCTCTCATTCTTTATCATACAGTTACATATTTTTGTGGTTTGTAAAATACATATTGATGCTGGACCTGCTTGCGCTGTTAACGTTTTAAGTGATTTAGAGCAGTCTACTCTTGTGTCTCCAGTTTTGCACATCTCTCATTTTGCCTCATAATTGTGTCCTGTTCTGTCTTTAAGCATGTGACGTAACCAGACAGTGTTTTGGGGCAACTAGAAATGTGGGCCAGGCTCCTCGTTGGCCCCTGGACTGCAAGCCTAGTAACTACCCATGAACCAGAGAAGTTATGATATAAAGGAAGGAAACTGACTGTAGTTAACAGGAACATCATCACCATGTGCACTATGTTCCTTGGCCGTGATTCTTGGTTTCCGTGTTCAATTGAATGTTGACAGTATGTCTGTTATTTAACTCTGAATACATTTAACAGCATGGAGTCTGAGTTTAATGTTAATATTTTAACTTGAATACCTTTTATTTACCTAGTTTGCAGACACACAGGTGTGAAATGCAGTCTGTTTGGGCTACAACAGTTTGGGTAGCACTTATTGCAGATTAGTAGGGCTATGACCTGTTAAAGAGCTGTTTCTTGTAGTACATGATTTGATTCCCTTAGCCTTCATTTGTCTTTTATGTGACTCTGTCAAGTTACTTCACTAGACAGAGTGTTTTGTTTACAAAATGGCTGTCAAGTGTTTTTTGTAAAATTTGAAGTAAAATTTTTAAATGAAATCAAAATCTCTGTGATAATTGAAAAAGCAAAGAAGAAAATTGTATTAAATAGTACGTACACTGACAGCCAGTATAGTGTTTTGGTAACTGGGGAGAGACATCTAAGTAATAGGATATTGGCAAGGGAGCCCGCAGGATTTTTTGCAGGGGGGGTGCAAACCCAAGCCCCGCCCACACTGCCCCACCCCTATGATGCCCCGCCCACTCCCCCACCCCACCCACGCAGCCATTCCAGTGTCCCATTACTTGGCTATTTCTCCCCATTTTATAGAAATTGTTCAAATCTGTGTGCATACTTGTTTTATGCTTTACTTCTACAATGACTGCAGATATCTGGATTTCATTTACAACTTTTATTTCAAATTTTATAGCACAAACACTGACAGACATTTACTAAACCTAAACAAAGCAATAGTCTTACAATGAAAACAGACTTAGCATTAAAACTTCTCTACCTTTGAAACCCACATTCAATGAAACAGCATCGAAACCCACATTTCACGAACATGCATCTGGCCAGTGGCAGGGTAAGTTTACCTTTGGCCCGTTTCCAAATCATAGGCTCCTTGCACACATTTTTAGAAACATGCAAGAGTTCTTCGATTCACCTTCCTGACTATTATACTACATAATTGAATTATATCCCTTGTATAACACAGCACCACTTGTTAGAGCGTGTTTTAAATTTATAGTTCTGAGCATCTTTCCTTTAAGTAATGAAACAAATCATATGAACCAATAATGACAGCCTGCCCAATTCAGAACATTTCAACCATAAAGGAACACTCAAACTTCTGTCATAAAATCCACCAATATCAATCAGTATGCAGAATCTCTGCAGAAGTAAAAGTCATCTGAATAATTCCACATTAAAGAGATCTGAAACCAATGAAGAGGTTGTTGCTAGAAAAAAACTTTATATTTCCGTGTTTCATTTACAAATTCAGTTCCTGTTGCCCTTGAAGAGTAAATTGCATGTGCTACATTAAAATAAATGGTAAGTTGATATATTGCAATAGAGAATGGGTGGCAGGCTGAAAAGCAGGTTCATAGTTATTAGGTGTCTCATCCAAAGGAGGACATACTAAGAACTGCAGTACCATACCCCCCTTAAAATACAAATGTACATGCTGTATGAATAGAACCTACAGCCCTTTGCATCAAGATGCATGTATGCTACCTGCTGTGCTAACACTGCTTTAAAATTCTATACCACAATAATGATACAATTTTCTAAACAAAACAGTTGCACATAAATTCCACCTGTTACAGCTAACTAGGGCATTTCTCTGTCACACACACACCTCAACTTTAGTGCAAGAAATACATAAACAGATTAATTTTTTCAAAGTTACAACAACTGTAAACTCTGTGAACATGATGTGCATTTGCTTTTGACAGAAAGGTATAAGGGAACTCATGGCTATGTATATAGTTGAATCTCTCTGTACTGAAGAACTCCCTACCATGATGCTGCTTAACTAGTGTGTTTGCATTCAGAAACTTACAGTTTTTATACTAAATTTTTATAGCTACATGAATTAGAAAATAACCAATTTCCTTTTCAGAGCCTAAGCTAAAAAGGACACTCCTTACAAGCACTGCTTCCCCTGGTAAACATATATATATATATATATATATATATATATATATATATATATATATATATATATATATATATATATATATATATATATGTGTATATATATATATATATATATATATATATGCGCATCAGAGACCTAGTTTAAGACAGATGACAGCACTCCTTTAATGCAAGATTTCAATACCTGCCACAAGTTCAGGCCTATCACCAGAGATGAAAAGGTGATGGTGTCTACATATTCTTAAACAACATATTCTTAAACAACATTTCATCTCCAGACTTGCTATGTGAGATAATGACGTGGAATTCCTCTGCATCCAGCTTAGCATTAACAAAACTCCTTACTGTGTCATACCTAACTATAGGACCCTCTATGTACCCCATCAGTCCATATCTCCTACCTAACTAATATGGTGTCCCTATGCATTAAGCCAACACCATTATTCTAGGAGACTTCAATCACATTTTCTTCCAAAATTGCCATTTTGAGGAAGGATTATTAGGGAAGAGCAACATTTTGAGCCAAAATTGGGGACAATGGAGAGGTTTGGATATTCCTAATTCTACAAAGCGATTTGCACATACCTCTCAACCTCTTAATGCAGGAAATCTGGACAAGGCTAAATATATTGGGGGAACATACAAACACTACTAAAAATTGCTCTTGTATAAACTTGACAGTTGATAGAATAACAGGTCTTGCATTAGCATGCATTTTTCTGAAGGTTATGATGCCTGAAACTCAAATGTCTCATTTAGTGACTTCATTGTATGAGGAACAAACCAAAAATAAGAAGCAAATATCTATTCATTCTGCAAAGATATGGACAACTGAGAGGTATAGTTCAACCAGGGCTGTCTGAGTTTGCTCCAGTATCACATAGTCCCAACACATCAGCGAACCAAACACATAAATACACAAAACATACTCTGAGGCTCTAAATAAAAATCTACCTAAGCAACAGAGACCTCCAAAGCAGACATCCAAGCAAACGCTACCTCAAAACAAAACATGCACAACACATAGCCCACAAAGTCAGTGTGCCAAGCAGCCACAGCCCATAAGGCTGAATAACAAACCTGATACTCTTGTAATAGGTGACTCTATTGTCAGACACACTGACATCCTGCTCACCAGGCTGAATAAAGAGAAGATCACAGTGAGCTGCCTGTCGGGTGCTAGGATCCACCACATAACGCAAGCACTCAGGTCACTCCAAAGCAAATACAAATATGACTCAGTCATTGTACATGCTGGTGTGAATGACCTGAGGCGTACCTCCCTGGACTACATGAAAAGAGACAGAGGAGCTCTATGATCATGTAGCCCAGGCTGGTATGACCCTGACCTTGAGCAGCATCTTACCCTCACCTAGAATGATGCCACAGTGCAAAGACAAAATGGTAGATTTTAACAATTGGCTAAAATTTTGGTGTCATTCAAAGGGGATCCAGTGTCTGTCAGCCTGGGATGACATGTTCGACAAGCCAACGTTGCTTCGCTAGGGACGGCTTGCACCCATCACCACTGGGCTTTCGGATATTGGCAAAGGCTCTTGCCACCCCCATAGTGCCTTTTTTAGGCAAGGCTCAAAAGTCAAACCCACCCCCATAGACAGCACAAGGAACAAGAAACTAAGGGTAATGCTGCTAAATGCCAGAAGTCTTAACCTCAAGATGCACGCACTCGAAGCTCTCCTCAGTATGGAGAACATCGATATCTGTGCAGTGACAGAAACCTGGTTCAAGGCTCCAGAGAGCACCCCAGCACTACCAGGCTATACCTTATATCATGCTTTTCGACCCCAAAACCCGGACCGAACCACAAAAGGAGGGGGAGTTTCCATATTTATCAAGGATATCCACACCTCCAGGTTAGTGGCATTGCAGGAAGTATCAGAGACCATCCATGTGCAACTAACAGTGGGCAAGACTACTTTTCAGTTTATAGCATCCTACAGACCACCCTCTCAAAGTCAGGCATCCCACTCGGCTTTCCTGAAAACATTGGAGAACATGAAGATCTCTCCGAACACCATTATATTGGGCGACTTCAACTACCCAAACATTGACTGGGAGCACTACTCAAGCTCCAGCACCTTAGCCCAAAGGTTCCTGGAAATTATAAACTCAAATGCTATGGAACAACTAGTCACCACTCCCACAAGAGGGGACAACATACTAGACCTGATCATTACCAACATGGGGAATCTATGCTCCACACCAGAAGTATATCCCTCATTGGTAAGATCAGACCATAAATTAATTTCACTGGATGACCACATCCCGAACCCCCCCCCCCGCCCAGAAAACCACAGTGAAAAACTTCTCAAAAGCGAACTTCTCACTTCTCAAAACCAAAGTGGAATCCTTCAAGGCCCCAGGGCCAGTGGAAACTAGGGCCCAAACTGCAGAATCCTATATAAACGCATTCTACGGACATCTCCAGGAATGCATGGATCATGCTATCCCAAACAAAACCAAGACCCAATCATCCAAAGGCAGGCGTCCAGTCTGGTGGACCCCTGCCATAAATAAACTGTACAACAGAAGGAGGAAGCTACTATATGATAGAGCAAAATCCATAATAGGGAAGGCATCTCTGATCAGTACTAGCAAAAAATTACAATCCCTCAAAATCCTCCAAGGCCAGCTTCGAGAGAAAAATTGCACAGGACACCAAAGACAATCATAAGACTTTTTTCAGTTATGTTAGAAACCTGGGATGCAACTCCCAGACTTGTTCTGAGTTGATTCTAAATGACAAAAAATACACTGAACCCACAGACATCGCCAATATCCTGGCAGACAGGTTCAGTGCAAACTTCTCCACCCCCCCCCCAAAAGAGCAAGTATCTATCCCGGCAGAGGGCTGTCTCCCAAGCATCTCTGATGCTCAGGTGAAGGCTGCCCTCTCCAAAGCAAAAAACACTGCTTCCATGGGACCAGATGACGTCCCAGGTTGCGTCCTACATGAACTCCAAGAGGAACTAATCCCTCAAATAAAACAGCTATACAATCTCAGCCTCACTACAGGATATGTGCCCACAGAATGGTGTATAGCAACAGTGGTCCCACTCCACAAAGGTGGAGCCTTTACGGAACCTGGAAACTATCGCCCCATAAGCCTGACTAGCTTAGTCTGCAAGGCTATGGAGAGGATCATCATGGAGCTCATAAACAAAGACATTGGGGACCTACAGACACTAGATCCTACCCAGTTCGGCTTTGTCAAGTGATAGAAAATGTCGCCTAACCCCAGCCGCATTTAGCCGATCCACTCATTTACTATATGCACCCCCCCATACTGCATTACAAATACTAGCTCCCACCTGGTTATGTTTCCACAGATTTTTCTATATGTCTACCAGGTTGGCTAAAATGTGTGTGTGTATGTGTGTGTGTGTGTGTGTGTGTGTGTGTGTGTGTGTGTGTGTGTGCTTGCACGTACATGTCTATGTCTGTGTATGTGAGTGCCTGCTTCTGTTGGTGTGCTTTGGAAGTATGGAAACTTGCTTTGAATAGTTGTGAACATATTTTTTGAAGCTGACCAACACTTAAAGCTTTTCATTCTGGACTTGTAGACCATGCTAACTAAGATTTGGTCAGGGGAAAATCACTTGGAATAATAGAGACCCATCTCATTACTCTCAGCTTTGTAAAATACCAGAAAAAATGACTAATCAACTAAAAGACTGTTTCTGCAAGTATACTCTCTTTACAAACTACCGACGACGTTTAAAAGGACCACAGCACACTTGTCCTACTCACATGCATTAGCAGTCTCCTTAGAAATACAGATGCAGAAAAATAGGCAACAGTGATCTACAATGACCTTTCTAAAGTATTTTACTCTTTGCACACCATAAAATCTACCTACAAAGTACTGGTTAACAGCACTCTCTCAACCACTTTCAGTCTCCTCTGGCAAGCATCAGGATCCAGACTGCCTCCAGTCTTATTTACTAGCTTTGTTAATGCATTTGTATCCCTATTCCCAAACTTGGACCACATTCTTCATGCTAAAATCCCACCTATATAGCACTCGGATACATCTCCCAGCTTCATCTATGCAGTACTTTCACTTAACCACTTGTATGTATGTTAGCCATGTTAACAGGCATGGGACTTATTATGAATAAAAACAAACTGATACAATGACTTTTGGAAACCCAAAAAGACTTTTGTGAAGTACAGACAGGCTGCATCCTTGCACCCTCTTTGACAGCTAACAATGTTAATGTAATATCAATGCCTTAGAATTACGTCAGGGACACTTGTTTTAAAGCCCCACAAACTTTGATGAGATACTAATCTCAGCAAACGTACTCCAGATGACTGCATAAAATAAAACGCTTAAAGACAAGAGAAATACTGCAAGTAGAGACAAACAAGACTTAGGTGGATAAGTAGCTTTGCTTTTTAACTTCTAAGGTATTTGTAGTACCTTGTAGTAATTTATGCACTTTTTTCTTCGTACCATTTGCATTATAATAATAACCACAACAGAACACACTTAAAAAGTTTCTCAGTCCAGTCCATTTCCCAGAAATAATACTAAGCCATGGACAACAGGTTTTACTACCCATGCTGCTCCGAGCAAAGCATGAATTTCTTACTAAGGCCCATTCATTCATTCATCTTCTGAGACATGTTTTATCCTAGTCAGGATCACTAAGGAAGCAGGGTTTATCTTAGCAATCAGCAGACAAAACACAGAAACCAGTGCTAGACAGGATGCATGTATATGTACAGACAGACACATACAAACACACCATATACAATGGACATCTACTGGCAATTTACAGGCCTCTCAATTCTCCTGTCCATCCATCCATTACCTCCTTTTTGCACATGGTGGTCAGAGTGCCACATCAATAGTGACGGTCATCTAGAGGCAATGATCACAGTGCCAGGAGGCTAGAACTGCCTTGGCCGTCATTCCATATCTCTCACACACATGACCTATTTAGAGTGTCCAATCTACCCTACTGCAGGTCTTTGGAATGTGGGAGGAAGTTGGAGCACCTGCAAAAAAACCCTCAGAATACATGGAGGACATGCAGACTCTGCACAGAAGGCACCCAAGTCCAGAATCAAACTGGAAAACTTCCTGCTGTGAGATGACAATGCCAACTGCATCTGTAGGATACATGGAATAAAACTGGAGGTCCATGGTGGCAGAGCGGTGCAGTGGCTAGTGCTGCTGCCTCACACCACTTGGTTTTCTAGTTCAGTTCCCAGTCGATATGCCCTCTGTGTACAATTTGCATGTTTATCCTTTATCTTATCCATTTGGGTTTTCCACAGGGTCTCCGCTCTTCTCCCAATTTCCAAAGGCATACTGATACTTGAAAAAAAAGAGGGATCCTCTAAATTGCCTGTAAGCATGCTGATAAAAAACATGCCCTGCAGTGGACTAGAATCACACCCAGATCTGGACTTCCTGACTGCCAAGATAAGCCCAAGCTCACTCATCACCTCCTGCACTGGATAAAGCAGGTATCCAAGAATGAATGGATAAATCACACAATGAAAACATTAACCTGCATACATATATATAAATGCGTGTGCATATTAAGAGTCTGCACTTAACTTAAATTCATTATCCTTGTGTGTGCAATGATTCAAGATTTTCGAGGGACTGATTCATGCAACTTGAGAACACTAACACAAACTCACACTTTCAGTACGTTTTCTATGGCTCCTGTAAGAGTTAACAGTGTAGTGTGATATACAACTCTCAGCTGTCCCTGATTTTCCAGGATGTCCCCGACTATGTCACAAATGTTATCTTTGCCCCTATTAATTCCTCCTAAGACTAGTGACATTTGGAGAAATGGTGGTGAGCTACACCTACTAAATAATGACAGTAATTGGAGTTACAGACTTGTTTTACTTCACTATATATCAATTCACATTATCTTATTTTAATAACATTTCAGGTTAACAGTACTGTCTTTTTAAAAAAGGTCCCTGATTATTTCTGGATGTGTCCCTATTTAGTTGAGAGCTATAACACAACAGTCAGGTATGCAGAAGAATGCATCACATGCAAGAAAAGTACTTTTTCAAAACAAACACCGCAATAAGGAAATAACACTGAACTGCAATTTTCATTCGGTGGCTGCCTAGCCATTTTCACTGGAAGTTAACAGCCAGCACCCATCTTTACAAACATACAACCCACTCAGCTCAACAAACTGAAACAGTGCGATACACACTTACTCTGAAAGTGTCCCATCTTCCGCTCGTTTCCTCCCGCTTGCGAATCCGTCCATTTCAGTTCCCGCTCGTGGTCCCATTTTCCGCTTGCAAACCCCAAAACCGTCCATCCATGTGAATTCCCGCTTACAAAACTCGAAAATATATGCGCGATGATGTCAGCACACCCGCGACCATTCTTCTTAAAGAAGAACACATGATGTCAGCACAGACTTCTTTCTTCTTAAAGAAGAACGTCCAAAAAAAAAAAACAACTTTTTTTTTAAATTATAATAGTCAGCCGATTCCAGGGGGGTGCAAGTGCAACCCCCTTGCACCTGCCTGCGGGCGCCCTTGGATATTGGTTTAGCTGGCAGGGGCCTAATTCATTATCATGCAGAGGGTCCCATTTGTTCACAATGTTGCTCTCTTGACTCTGAAGGTGTATGCTGCAACAGTACAGCATTATTAACCGATCTTCAAGTAACTCTGACCTGTACTAAGTGACGTCAGGTAGGATAGCTGTTCTTAATGACAGAGAATATATACTTTGGTCAAAAATGAAATATAGATCTCCTGCAAGCATGTAAGCCTCCCTGCACCCAGTATGTTGTATGTAACAATATTTCCATGTATGTATGACTTGTGGATTGTTGAACAAAAGTTGCTGCAGTTTTTATGTTGTCTTTGGTTAGTTTACTTTATTAATTGCACTAAATGAAATTAATTCATAGGCCTGGATTGTCTAATGTAGTGTAAACATGTTGCATTTTAGTAATATATATATTTATTTATTTTTTGCAATACCTTCTTTCCAGCTGCTGCAGAGGGACTGACATTTGTCTAGTCATGCAGTCTGCATTATTTGGAGTGATGATCAGGACCATATAATCATCAGCGTCTGTCACAGTCTCTAACAAGATTCAGTTGTAAAAGGATTTCAGCATTTCTGTAAAGACTGGTACTCAGGCAGTTAGCACAGTGGAGTAAAGCTCCAGCTTGTTAATGGGTTGTTTCCAGTGGCAAGGCTACAGGTCTTGAGTCTTTCTACTTTCATTTACTTACTTTGTGTCATATAACCAGACAGTGCTTTGGAACAATTAGGAATTTGGGCTTGGCTCTTTAATGATCTCCAGAACTGAATATCTAGTAACTATGAGCCTGTTGTTATTGTTTGCTAGCCATTCCCTATGGTACAGCTGATCTAGTTGATGAAGTTTTATGGCAATATCATGAGCACACAAAATTTTAATGTAACATATGCAATTCATTCTTTAAATGCAGCAGACATTGCATTTGTAGATGAAGCACTGAAATACAAAGTTGTTTGCCAGCAGCAGCCTCTGCATTAGTAATTGTTCCCTTCAATGTGGAATTTTTTAGATAACTTTTATTTCTGCAGAGATTGTGCATCATACCTCTCAACCTCTCAAAGCAAGAAATCTGGACAAAGCCATAAATAATTGGGGGACAAAGGACCAGCAATAGGGACAATTTTTAAATAGTGCGCTTACAAATTTAGAAAGTGCATAGAATAACAGGATTTGTGTTAGCATGGATTTTCTGAAGGTTATGAAGTCTGAAACTCAAATGTCTGTCATTTTCTGACTTCAGTCTTTAATAACTTGCCAGTGATTTCTCAGAAAACCACAATTTTATGACATGTGGACCAAAAATATGAGGCAAAAATCTGGACATTCTGAAAAATCTGTACAGTTGAGCGGTATATTGTGCATATTTGGGTTAGCATATGTTATCAGGTATTAATGCTCTCATAAATAAATACTCTTTTACTTAAAATGTGCTACACTTGCCTGGATCTTATGGCATGATGCTAGTGATCTTTATACAGTTTCATATAGTTCATCTACAGGTACCAATTAAGTACATGTAATTTATTTCTGCATAACAGTAAGGGGTGTACACAGTCAGCAAAGTGTCTACAAGTGCTGTGGGGGGGGGTTCTATCTGTGGATGAAAGTACTTTACGCATTTATCATCTGGTCATTTTTGAGTGGTCTTAGTCTGGCTTTGCAGAACCAGTGCGTGTGTGGTGTGTGTGTGTGTGTGTGTGTGTGTGTGTGTGTGTGTGTGTGTGTGTGTGTGTGAATTAAATTGGAGTACTTTGTCTACTGTGTGCTTGTGTGTGGCAAATTTGAAATGTGACTTGGTCATTATTATTAATTTTTTGACACAGACATCTTGAGAAGGAATCAGTCAACAATGTAGCTATAATGGCTGGGTATGAGGGTTGTCTGTAGACATAAATGTGCACATAATCCAGATATGGCCAGATCATTTTCAATGAAAGTGAGTTTCAAGGGAAGAGAAGTTTACTGTTGCTAATGCAAAGTCTGTTTTCAGTGTGAATCTTGTTTTGTTTTGCAGATGGCCGTCAATTATTTGTGCTATAAAATATAAAAATTGAAATAAAGGTGTTAAGTCAAATTTCTCTAATTGTTACAAAAGAAAAGAAGACAATAGTATGCACACTGACAGTTTTGAACAATGTTTATGGTAAGTGGGGAGAGACAGCCAAGTAATGGGATACTGGAATTGCTGTGGGGGGAGGGTTCCCTAGTATATTACCCTGCCTAGGTCTTCATTTGTCCATGATCTGTCTCCGCTTGCTATACACTAACTTCCCCTATTATAATATCTCCAGCACCTGCATCCCCCCTAATAGGACCTTTCCGTTCAACTTTTTCATCTTGTAACACATCAAATGTATTAGCAGTTGGTACACAGAACATTAATTCCTTCTTCCACAACGCCCTCTTCCACCCCTTTATTATCACCACTACTTCTTTCAGATGGGCATTTTTTTTTCTTTTGCCATCTGAGCATTCTTGCCCCCACCATTCCTTTACTGCATCATTTTGCTCATTTGCTGCTACTGCTTTTACACCCTTTCCTTGAACATCATGCCTATTTTGGTCATCCATGTATGACTATCCTTATGGCATTCTCTGCATTTCAGCACCGTTCCTTAATAAATATCCACTCTCCTCACACTGAATACATCTTTTATGTCACATTTCCCCACCAGATGCATGTCAGAATCCCCAAAACAATCTTTTCTGTTGAGCCCAGTATCTAGCAGTGCCCCCAATTCCATTTATACTTGTTGTATTTTGTACATAACACCACACACTTTCAGTGTCTTTTTCTCCTTGTAATTGAGTATACAGTGTTACTTTTTGTTACAAAATAAGTTTTTATCAGTTCTGTTTATTTAACAATATTTGTTCTGAATTGAGCTAACGGTTTTACATGTAAATTTTTGCATAATGGCACAAAAATGTTTGTACTCAGGAAGACATTTTTTCAGTTGTTATTAACATAATTCTATCACTCCAACAGCCACAACTACTAACACAGCAATCCTTCTTTGCAGTTGAAATGTGGATTTCTGAAGCTCAACTTATTCTAAATCCCAGCAAGACCGAACTCATGATAGTTCAACCCACTAGAGCTATAGATCCCCTCTCTCCATTTAAGATCACATCTACAAACAATACCAGCATCTCTTCTGTTTCCCAGACTAAACTTCTTGGTGTTGTTATTGATAACACTATGAAATTCGACCTACACATAGCCAAGACAGTCAATAAAGTAAATAAAAAACTTGGTACTGTTTACAGAAATAGGCGATACCTAACTAATAGAACAAAGGCCACCAGTGCAAGAACATACCTGATGTCCACACTCCTATATGGCTCACCCATTCTGACAAACCTAAAAATCTGACCTAGCAAAATTAGATGTCTGCCATAATAAGATTGCAAAGTTTGAAGCAGACTCTGACTTTAGAACACACCATTGCCTTGCACTCAAACAATTTAACTGACTAGAACTATCCCAGCTCTTAGCTTACAACCAACTTACTTTGGCCTATGCACTTCTAAATCATCCTAAAAAAACCTGCTCTGCAAAATCTTCTACTCCCCTACACTAGTAGCCGGTCTTTATGCTCAAATAATAAATCCTTTTTAAAAGTTACTAAATCCAGTAATGCCACTGGAGATTCACTGTATTCAATATGCATAGCCAAAATCTGGAACTCATTACCGACAGATATATGGACAACTACACACTTTCTGCAGTTTAAAAAAAAAACTCAAATCCCATTTATTGAATGCAAAGCTATGCTTATGCACCAATCCTGAATAAAGACAGTTGTGTAAAATCTTACATAACATGAATAGAAGGAAATCTTATGAGTTCCTTCCTGCAACCCCCCACCCCCGCTATCTAACTCCGCTGTCCTGTCTTCCTTGTTCTCCTTATCTTCTCCAGCCATCCTTTCCTTCACAGTAATTAGTCTGACTCAGTCTGTGCTTCATATGTTCATAGGTAGGTACTAGGCTATCGGCCCTAGGGCCCATACAAGCCTAGCAAAAAATGTACCCTGGCTTTCGCCACCCAAGAAATTTATTTTCCTGTGCCCCTGTCAAGCAGAGCCACAGAAGTGATCCCCGGGGTGAATTTCCCATTTCCCATCCAATCATCAAGATTTTTCTTGAAGAGTTCTAATGAGGAGCTCTGTTTGACATAGATAGGTAGTCTGTTCCAGAGTATGGGAAGTCTCTGGGACAGGAATCTATCCCTCCAGCATGTTCTGTTTATTGTGGTGACAAGGTTTAGGTCCCTAAAGCGTGTAGCTCGGAGGGATTGGGATTTCTTTAAGTGGAGCATGTCCAACAGCTCTGGGTTTGACATAGCTTTGTATGTTAGGCAGAGATCGTCCCTGAGTAGGCGATATGCGATGGAGTAAAGCTGTAGTTTTTTGAGACGGTCTGCATAGGGCATCTGTTCAAAAACTTACATTTTCTCATTTAGTAACTGGTCTATTATCTCTTTACTATTATTTCTCCCTGATAATATAGTATTATTTACCAGTGTTAACTCTCTATAGTTATGCACATACATAAAGTTCTGTGGTAGATAAAAATATTAGTATCTACTATTATTAGAAATGTGTATTAACTTTAGACTGTATGTGTAAAATTGATATATTAAGAACTCACTGTATGTATTACTCTGTATCCGTATGTTACTTCTCTAGTGTAATGTTTTGAAATTTTATACAGTTCTGTTTTAAATGTGGAGCTTTTCTCCCCAGGCCTCCACTGAAAAAGGACCTGTGTCCAGTCGGTCTTTCCCAGTAAACAAATAGGAAAAATGAATAAATAAATAATATTTTCTGGTAACTGAAAGGCTTCAAAAGTTATTTCACATAACTGCTCCTGCTGCAGCTAAATAAATAATGGAGTGAACATCGTGTGTTTTAAAGTCTATGGTGCAATAATGTCATTCCACACAAAATATCTTTGCTACTTGCCATCAGTTTTTTTAGGTGGCCTAACAAAAGGTCTGTTTTTATGCATTTTGCAATGCCTGGTTTGTTGTGCTGCCATAAGTACAATACATGACCTGTTCTCTCTTGTAAAGTACATCCTTGTTCAGTAGAAGCATCCAGAACAACAGTTCCAGTTACAGCTGCCCTTCTCAAGTCAACATCTTTGGTTGTTATTCACGTCCACAGTTGTTGGAACATAACCTTCCTTGTGAGTTTCTTGTATACTCATTTCTGTGGCTTCTCTCTACTATCTGATTCCTTCTTGTTGACCATATGCATTAGTGTTTCATTATTCAGCTCACCATCAGATATTTCCATTTATAAGCAATGTCCTCACTGTGTTAATCATGACTTTCTAAAACAGCTTGTAAGTCGTAATTGTCAAAGAAATTCTAACCATAGGATTAGAGCTCAAATTTGAAATGTTTTTCCCAGCCTTCTCACGCTTCTCTTGTTGTGGTTTTAAAAGGCTGTGGCTCTGGCTTCTGCCCCTTATGGTAATCTGACTTCCAAATCCCTGTCTTCCCTCTTTCATTGCCATTGTTTGCTGTGTAACCTGTTTAAATACATACACACCCATTGTTTCCGTATATCCATAGTAGTAAGTGCCCATCCAGCAAACCAGTATTGTACTTGAGTAAACCTCCCTCACTACAGATTGTCTACTGTTCATTTTACCAGAGCTCCCATCTTTTTGGCCCCCTCGCCACACTCTGAGGAAGTCCTGAGTTAATCTTGCTCCATCCTTGGCAGATAGGAGATTTATTTTATTGTTTTGCTCAGTTAACTCTTTAGAGTGCTACTTCTTTGTTTTTGTTTTATTTGTTGATTCTGCTTTTAAAATCATTCTAAAGGTCCCTGATGCTTGAAATTGTCTTGTCAAGGTAGTTAGTTTAAGTTGTCTTATTGTAACACTCCACTCACAATTAATCTTTCTTAGTGTTTTACATCAAGAGTTAGCAATAGCCTGTGCAGATACAAATGCCCAGAAAGTAACTTTTATCTTTGAAATTGCCCTTAGAACTGACACTTGCAACGTTGTTTGTTTGTCTTTACGGCTTTTCCCAGTTAGGGGCCACCACAGCAGAACTCCGGTCCGCTAATGATTGGCAGTCAATTTTTATGGTGCTGAGTTGCCAGCCCAACGCCCAACCTTCAACAAAGGTACCCCCATTCACGCATGTCTTTCGGAGGCCACTCAACCGCAGGGAGAACATGCAGACTCCACACAGAAGGCTCTTCAGCAGTGTAGTGCAGCTAAAACAAAGCCATTGCATGGAGACAAGCTTAGAGCAGCTTGTTTGCACATTAAACAGCACTATGATCAAATTTTAGCAAAATCTAACCTAGTCTAATGACAAGCCTATTAGTCTACTTAATGCCGAAAATGTGATAAGAGACCTTGGGACACAGGTGGACAGTAGTCTCTCCTTTGATAATCACATCGCCACAGTGGTCAGGAAATCCTTCTACGTGGCTCATCTCATCACAAAAGGATTTTCATCCAGAAAAAAAGAGGTCATTGTTCCCCTCTACTCATCAGTCATTAGGCCCATTATAGAGTACAGTTTAGGTATGTACCTCACAAGACATCTACAACAACTGGAGAAGACCACAGAAATACCTCAGAAAGAGGATTACTGGCCTCAAACAGATGCCCTATGCAGACCGTCTCAAAAAACTACAGCTTTACTCCATCGCATATCACCTACTCAGGGGCGATCTCTGCCTAACATACAAAGCTATGTCAAACCCAGAGCTGTTGGACATGCTCCACTTAAAGAAAGTGCTACACGCTCTAGGGACCTTAACCTTGTCACCACAATAAACAGAACATACTGGAGGGATAGATTCCTGTCCCAGAGACTTCCCATACTCTGGAACAGACTACCTATCTATGTCAAACAGAGCTCCTCATTAGCACTCTTCAAGAAAAATCTTGATGATTGGATGGGAAATGGGAAATTCACCCAGGGGATCACTTCTGTGGCTCTGCTTGACAGGGGCACAGGAAAATAATTTTCTTGGGTGGCGAAAGCCAGGATACATTTTTTGGCTAGGCTTGTATGGGCCCTAGGGCTGATAGCCTAGTACCTACCTATGAACCTATAAGCCCAGAGGCCACCCAAGGAGACCTGTGTATCACCCCATCCACAACCTACAGTAGTCCACCCAAATACGCAATTGCTAAATGTCTCTGTAGTCAGCTTGGTAGATGTAGGCAACCTGAGGCAATGTAGCAGCTGTCTCATGTTCATGGACAACCATTTAATCCTTAAAAAAACAAACACAGTATGTGAGAGATGCATATACACAATTTCACTGGAAGTAAAAAAATCTCTCAAACAAACAAGGTTGTCAAGAACACAAACACATTGCATCCACCAGACATAATGTCCACCACTCATATAGACCAACTTATTCCGAGGCATTAAAGAACAATGTTTCCAAACCTCAGAGACCTCCTAAGCCTATAAATGGCAACACTTATCCTCAGTGATCTCTAAGGCACTCAACAAACGCAGCACCAAAGGCACTCAACAAACGCAGCACCAAACACTACACATACACCCACTCTCAGTGGAGCCCCAAGATCAAAGCTCATTAGACAAACAAAGACATTACTCAGGACTCTTGTCAAAGGCAACTCCATTGTATGACACACAGATGCCCCACTTACCAGACTGAACATGGAGAATGTAATGGTTAGTTGCTTATCTGAAGCCACGATCCGGCAAGTTATGCATGCTCTCAAGTGACTACACAATGGGTACCAATATGATTCTATCATGTTCTATGTGGGGGTTAATGACCTGAGACATACTTTCTTGGACTATATGAAGAGAGACATTGTTGATCCTTTTGAATATGTGTCTCAGGCAGGTATGTGCCTTGCATTGAGCATCATTTTGCCTTCACCAAAGGTAATGCCACAGTACAAACTAAAGATGATTGATTTCAGGGAGATTAATTATTTATCAGCATGGGAGGATATGATTAATAAACCATGTTACTTTGCAAAGGATGGTCTGCACCTGTTTCCTCTAGGTTCCTCTAGGCTTATGAATATCTGCTAAAACTTTATCTACCCCCTAAGACCTACCAACATGGCAAATAAAACCAAAAGAAACCTAAAGGTGTTATTGATCAATGCTGTGAGCCTAAACAAGAAACTTCAATCACACCCTAAAAGCTCTCCTAACTCTGGAGAATATAGACATCTGTGCTGTTACCGAGACATGGTGTAAATCTGCAGAAAGCACTCCAGCAGTGCAAGGCTTCAGTGCTTTCCACACATTTATAGGTTCCTAGGTGTTTACTAGGCTAATGACCACAAGGTCCTTTTTAAGCCTAGCCATGCATCCCAAATCCCTGACAAGTTCTGATACCCTTGATAAGTGAAGCAAGAGCTGGGAGATGAAACATTTGCAAGCTAGGGCCTAGGAGATGAACCATTTACAGGTTGCATGTGTCCATTAGAGAATTAGGTGCCAAACCTGGGAAGAATTTCCTGTTCCCCATCCAGTTGTCCAGGTTGCAGTTGAATTGGGTTAGGAAGGAACTCTGCTTCACATGGATAGGGATACTGTTCCAGAGACATGGTAATCTCTAGGATACATACCTGTGTCTCCAGCAGGTCCTATTTATATAACAGGCAAGGTTTAAGTCTTTAAAATGGGTAATTCTCATGCTGTTGTTTTGCAGATATGCCAGAGGTCCATCAGAGTGTGGTCTGACAATGTCCTGTATGTCAGGCATAGATCTCCCCTTAAAAGCTTGTAGAAGACAGAATACAGGGATAGGGCCTTGAGGCAGTCTGCATTTAGATCATCAGCTTCACAGACAAGGACAAGATGTGAAGGATTCTTAGTCTGTATTAGCAACAAGCATAATTCTTGGTTGGTTAAGTAGGACAATGCCCTGGAAATTATCCATGTGCAAAGCACCATAGACAAAGTCCTATACTATATCCTAGCAAGCTATAGGTCACCCTCTATGCCCCTAGAATTCCATAACTTGTACATAGACCTACTGGAGACACTCACTATTAAACCAAAAACCCTATTCATGGGAGACTTTAACTACTCCTCTATAGACTGAGAAACATACACTGCCTCATAATCAAAGGCACAAATATTGCTGGACTTTATTAAGACAAATACCCTTGACAAGATAGTGTGCACACTCACCAGAGGTTCACACACTATTCCAAAATAAACTACATCCTAGTAAGTGATAGTTTGCCAAATTCAATACCCTCCCAGCCTCGATTTCAGTAACCTATGCACAATTGTTCACAGAAACCTTGCACAGTTGTTCACAGAAACCTTCTACAACCATGTAAATGGCTGTATAGAGGCTGCTGTACCTACTAGAAGTAACCCCAATACAAACTCTTAAGAACAAACCACACTGGTGGAATCCTAACATTATTAGGGTATATAACAAAAGGAGAAAAGTCTTGGTTAAAACGAGGAAGAGCCAACTCCCATAATGATAGGCACTCTCTAATTAAACAGGAAACTAAGAAGGCTAGTTAAGTCCAACAAGGCCAATTAGAAGGTCAAGATAGCCTTACAGTTTAAAGAAAACCATAAGGTCTTCTATAGCTATGTCCAAAATGTCAAAGGTGCACATATCAGTGTGCCAAACGGTGATCAATGGTGCCACCTTCACTGAACACTGACAATTTCAGCTCATCCACCAGATGTTCAAAGTCTGAGCTGAATTTGTCAGCCAGTAAATTTGGTGGAACTACTCCTATTTGACATCTATTTCCCAGAGGTAAAGGCTAATGTCAAGAGCCTTTGGTTAACTAAGTTCATAGATTACTGCAAATTGGGAGCTATCTAAATCCCCCCTTGACACTAACATATTACACGAGGGTCAAACTTATACAAATGACTGGTGCCAAAGTCACAGATTAAAACTCAGTGCTAAGAAATGCATTATTTTGCCTTTTTGGGAAACTGTCACCAAGACCATTTACTCCATCAATAAGACACCCCTAAGAGTTGACCTGGTAGTCAGGGATCTGGGAACATATGTAGACAGTAATCTGACCTTTGACCAACATGTAGGCATAGTAGAAAGAAAATCATTCTATGTTGCTCAACTTATAAGTAAGGGCATGACTTCCAGGTCAGAGGATGTGATAGTGCCACTTATTTGGCTCTTATCAGACCCATCATTGAGTATAATGCTCCCTTCAGCACGTACCTGACCAGACATATGCAACAGTTGGAATGCCCACAAAGGATCACTTCCAGGGTATAAACACATTGTCCTATAGCCATATCTCTATACTCAATCTCTTACAGTTTAGTGAGTGACCATCTATGCCTGATATACCAGGCATCCTTAGATCCAACTCTGGTGGACCTCTTGCACATCCACAAAATAAACAGCATCAGAACTACTAGATCCAAGGATTTAAATTTTGCTTGTGACATAAATAAGTTTATTATTATTAAGAGATTTAGATGTTGCAATAGTACAACCTCAGCCCTTCTCTCCTTCTCCCATACAATAAATCAAAACCGTAACAAGCTCTCTTCGGCCCTCTTCCTTGACCTATCCAAGGCATTTGATATGGTAAATCACCAGCTACTCTTAAAACACATTAAAGTCACTCTCCATAGATAACCTAGCAATTACCTGGTTTCAATCTTACCTAAGTGGCAGACAACAAGCTGTACTATGGAAGAATACCTATCGTCCCTTTTACCAGTCACCCTTGGAGTCCCTCAGGGATCTATATTAGGTCCCCTCCTATTCTTCATATTCATTAATGACCTGTACAAAGTCATCCCTGATGCAACTTGTATTCAGTATGCAGATGACTCAACCCTAATCTGCTCTGCCACCTCCCCCACAGATTTACAGTCCTTGTCCCAAATCACTTTCAACAAAGTAGAGAACTGGCTCACTGGTCGCCAACTACTATTAAACCCAAATAAAAACAAACTATTACTCTTCTCCCCCACACGCAAGGTCCCCTCATCACCTCTCACCATGATCTCTAACAATGGTACCATAATTTCCCCACAATCTAGTACTAAACTACTGGGAGTGATTATCGACAACAACCTCAAGTTTGATGCTCACATAGACAAAACTATTAAAACAGTTAATAAAAAATTAGGCTCTTTATACAGGATTAAACCATTCCTAACACCATCTGCTAGAACTGTTATTGCCCGTACACATCTGCTATCGACCCTTTTTTATGCCTCACCCATCTTCGTAAACCTAAGCAAATCAAACCTCAATAAATTTACTAGGTGCTACAATAACATTGCCAGATTTGCCACAGGATCAGCTTATAGAACCCATCACTGCCTTAACCTTCAATCGTTAGACTGGCTTGAACTACCCTATCAACTGCAATATAACCAACTAATAGTTGTTCACAAAATGGTCTACCAACCAGACAGTATACCCATACTGAAAAATATTATTACTCCCTACAGTAACCTATAATCCCTTCGCTCTTACAAAAAATTGCTAGTGCAAACTGTTAAAACCAACAGTTCAGCTGGTGAATCACTATTCTCCAACTCTGCCGGTAAAAACTAGAACCTAGTTCCTGCTGAACTCACCACTGACCCCTCCTTATCCCAATTCAAAAAATCCCTTAGGAAGTACCTAAAAATGCAGTGGCTTTGTCCCTGTACAAACCCTGACTAACCCCTACTCAAACATAATTCATAAATGAGAACCTCATTACAAGAATAAAACTCTGACTCTCTGTTTAAAATCCTGTGTATCACCCACCTACTGGAAAGATTTAAAGTTAACACTACACCATTTATGATAACCACTTTAATATATGTGTTTTCCTTTCTCAGATGAAATCTTTAACTATTTCTTTCTCAGCTACTTGCTTCCAACATTTGCTGTGTGTATGTGAGAAAAATATGTGCCTGTGTGTACATATCAGTTTTTTGATAACTCACTGTTATAATTTCACTGTATTTACACTTGTTTTTGTACATTTGGAGCTTTTCTCCACGAGACTCCGCTGAAAATGGACCTGTAGCCATTCGGACTTTCCCGGTTAACAAACGTAAAATAAAAATAAATAAGACATGTTGGTAGAACAGGTTCCCCATGCTTTGGAGCAGGCTTCCCATCCATTTGTAGCAGACTCCATTCCTACCCTTATTTAAGCATAACCTTGACCAGAGGGTGGAAAATCAGAAATTCGCCCCAGTCTACCCCCCCTATCATGTCTGTGATAGACAGAGGCAGACAGTAATGCCCAAATTTGACATACCCTTCCCAAACCCACATAACCTCTAGAAAATTCCTAGCTAGTGTAACCATTACTAATAAATGCACATGATACATATGGACACATTTGCATTGGGTTGCATGGCTAGACTTTGAAAAATCCTGGTTGTCATTAGCCTAGTATGTACCTATGAAACTATTTTTCAGAACTCAAGAGTTAGACATTTTGCTTTCAGCCATCTTTTCCCACAATCAGCAGCCCTCTGGCTACCTCTAGTGGGTGAAAAGAATAGAAGAATTTCTCTGGTGCCCTTGTCAAATTTCTCCTAGTCAGTATGAATACCACCTAATGTTTCCTCCTGGCATAGTAGGACTAACCCAGTCAACAAAGCGTAAATAAATAAAGTAATGAAATACACACTGAGGGTAAAGGTACTGCAGACAAACATTACACAGACCAGATTTAACCAGAACTGGTGCAGGACGTGAATGCTGTGGGTGTCCATAATATGTCCCTACTACAGGTGTGACAGAAGGTTATGGATATGATAGTCTGTGCAAAGGAAAATGCATGGGACATCACAGCAGACAAGATGCATCACAGCATGTGGACCACCAACACAGAAGCATGTGGCATGTTTCCATGTGCATAATTTGAACATGTATTAAATGTGTGACTTGTATGCAATCCATGAGTGGTGTGCAGACACTTTATAAACAAAGCCCTGCACATTGCAGATGACCTGTCAGCTCAGGGAGTGGATGTCCTTCCTGTTTATATATCTTTGGACATCTGGACCAGGTGGGCCCTAAATAACAACACAGGGTTCAATCTGTTGTACCCAGGACTACAGAGAAATGAGTTATGTCACACAAAGGCCTCATGGTTTTGGTTCTCTTGTCTGTTGCCCTGGGGAACCAAATATGCTCCTCTACATGTTGTGACATTATGTTGGGGAACTGGTTTAGAACTGATTACTGCAGTGTCACTAATGTGCCCCCTATAAGTTGCTTGAAAGTCTACTGTATATTTAAGCTGATTACGGGTTTACATACCTTTATGCCCACATAAATGGATATCTATTGCATGCCTGTCAATTCTGCTTGTGGGCAGCAAAGTTCAGATGGATCCCATATGGTATTTCTGCCCACCTGGAAATGGTCTGGTATCTGTTAGTCTGTCAGCTGTTGTTAAGTCTGGTATTGCTTGTATCTCTTCTGTTGGTGTGGATGGCCAACACATACATTAAGTGCATTGGCTGCTACAATTTCTAAGAAAGCCCAGTCATGTGCACCACCAATCTTGGTATTCAGAATGGGAAAGTGCAGCCATGCCACACTGCTTCTTTATATGCCTTTAAATTGGTCTGCCATTTTAGGTTCATGCATTTGCGTATTCTGCCTCTCTCATTTACATGTAGTTATGCAGTCATTAACATGTGTCACATATCATGTTATTTTGTCTACTGAGCTACACAATGTCTTTTGTAGTATCGCCCACTTCGATGTGTGGCTACTTCCCATGCTATTTCATGCTGCAGATGACTCTGTCTTTGAATCCTAGCTGTTATCTTCTAGGAGCTTACTACTACACTTAAAAGAAAAATCTGGAGCTGTAGCTTGGCCGGTTGGTGCTCTAGACAGTCCCCTGAACTGGCATCCCTCTCAACCCCCCCAAAAAAGGTGTTCCTGTCTTCCTCAAAGTTAAGAACCAAAATATGTGCTGTTAACATAGTGTGTTAGTAACTGCAGCAAGGAGCGTGTATAACTTATAAGCTGTTTGCTACAGTCACTAAATACATTCCATTCAGAAGCTCAATGTCACCCACAGCTTCTTCTTATGTGACTGCATATGCACCACGATCTCCCATTTTGCAACTGCCAGTCATTCCCCCAGCAGCATAAGCCTAGCATCATTCACCCTGCTGTAACTATGGCTGTAAAGTAACCTCATAAGTTAGCAATTGTATGGATTATTGAAAATAAAATCACAGTATTTCACCCTGTTACCCTTTTCTTCTTAACTCAGTGATGTTACAGCATAAAATCATTTGTCCCAGTCCCCTTCAATAAACACATCACACCGAATGACATTTGATGACCTTTATTAAAACCTCCATAACATAGCTTTGTTCACCAACTTTATTATTTACAACTGAACATAATGTCATTGGTTCTAAACCCAGCATAAACATCCTTGTTATGTTAATCAGGGCAGCGTACCTACTCACCCTGCTCAGTAAGCAGGGTCCATACCTCTGCTTGCTTACCTTACTTATGAAGTGCCATCCTTGTAATGCTAATCAGGGCAGCGTACCTACTCACCCTGCACAGCATAAACCTCCTTGTAATGTTAATCAGGGCAGCATATCTACTCACCCTGCCCCAGTAAGCAGCATCCATACCTCTGCTTGCTTACTTTACTTATAAAGTGCCATCCTTGTAATGCTAAACAGGGCAGCGTACCTACTCACCCTGCTCAGTAAGCAGGGTCCGTAGCTCTGCTCGCTTACTTTACTTATGAAGCAGCGTCCCAGTCTCACTTCATACACCATTCATTGAATTACCTTCCACCAAATAAGCAGCATCCTTACCTCAGCTTACTCATCTGTTCAGCAAGCTTCCTCCAGCTGCTCATTTTCCTTTCCCCAGCTCCTTGACATGGACATCCATACACCAGAGGGCAAGCCTGTCCCTCTTCTCCACCAACCAGCCTGACCAGGCTGTTCCCTCTCCCTTCTACCCAAAATTGTTCAACCAACTACTTCCATAAAGGGGAGGGTTAAGCCAAACATCATTCGGTGTACCAATCATCTCTAAAGTACATTAGAACCCCATTATCAACCCCACACCTTGACATACCAGCACTGAAACACACCTTAATGAAACTAGATGAAGTAGGATTACCCATGACCCCACTGTACCACCGGAACATCCACTCCAAGAGAATACATTCCCTTTTAGTCCACTTCCTTCAACCCACTAACCATGGCTCGACCGTTCCGGAATGACAACCTATAGCCATAAATGTTGCCACAGAAACTGTAACCCCTTGACACAAATCTGCACCCAGTCAAAGAAAATCCCTTAGCAAGTCTCGAACCCATGACCCTGTCAGCTATAACATATCACATTAGCCCCTTAAACTACCTGCTGTGGATGTGCAGTAACTCAATTACTGCAGGTAATAGTCTAATTCCTCTATGTGCCCAACTGTAAACACACCCAATTCACTCATTACCAAATGGCAATCACACTACCTAGTCAGGGGACAAATTTGTCACCCCAAAAGTACCACACCTTAGGAACAAACACCAGCATCCTGTCAAAGAACAACCCGTCATTGGCCCCACCCCCAAATATGGTTTAACCAACTAGCTGATTAACTATAATCACCCAAGCTTCTAACCAGCTGAAATCAAGGGTTGAACTTCAGCTGGCTTGCAAAAGCCATAGGACTTAGCCTAATAAGTTTGTGTGCTCCCAAGTATGTTGTGAATCTACTCCTGTGAACACCCCCCTTGACATCTGCTGGAAGACCACAACATGCCCCGCTTACTCCCCATAACTTCCGCCTAGCCACTGGAGCACATACTGCCTACCTATCCCTTACCCTCACATTCCTGCCTTGGCCATCAAAACTTCCTATTCTAAAGGTCACACATGACCTCCCATCAGTCCAAGGAAAGGCATAGCAAATAAAATACCCTGTCCCCATTCCTACTCCACTGCAGCTCCCATCCCTATTTCCTTTATAAGAAACAAATAATCCTACATAATGTCCCCACAGTCCTTGCTTCATTAAAAGGACTTAAGAAAACCCCTTCATCTTATCTGTGTAACAAACTAACTCGCTCGATTCCAGATGCCCAAACTCAGATGAACTTAACTGAGCCAAAATGCCTACCATGATAAGCAGAACCTCAAATTAGAAACCCTTCCCCAGGTGACCCAAGTAAACTAGCCAACAGTCAGCTCAGGTAACCCAAGCCTAGACAGCCTTAATCCGTAATTAACCCTTAGCCCTCCCCTCAAACCTTCCTTTTTATGTGCTACCTAAGAACTACAACGTGGCTTACATGTGCAAGAAACCCCGAGCAGTGCCCTACTTAAACCTGCTAACCCCTGCGTAGCCCCGTGGCACTGTTCCTCCCTTATCCAAACAAGGCACCTGCAGTCATACAATGCTACATCAAATCCTATCTACTCTTAGCAATCATACCTATACTGAAACCTCCTATAAACCCAATGTACAAGTCAAATGGTACACCTGGCACTCGATGTAACCATGGTCCTCATGATAAGCACCTGCTTGACCATCTTCAAACAATTCAAATGACTGGATGGTTCGCAGTAAATTCACCCCAGGGGTTCAACCCCTATCCCTATCGGACAAGGACAACAGGTGCAGCCCACAGAAATAAGAGTTGAACTTGGCTAATTTTGTCTTGCTGCTGATAAGAGCCCTAAATCCATTAACCCGGTAACCTCCTACCCCTTGATTGTAGCACATTCACCCCCACCTGTGGGAACCCCAGCCACCCCCTAAAATTCCCCAACCCTGCTTTATCCAGCCACGCATAGCCCTATTCACCTGCCCACACATCACCAAAAACCACACCAGTTCTGACGTTCATTAATGAATACTGAATAGAATAAGCTTACCTGGACCCTCATTGTGCACAACTCCCACAAATAGTGCATCCACCCCAGCATCAATTACCTTTAACGATTTCTTGCAGGCCAGTGACTCTAACTCACTTTGCGCTCCCCCACTTGAGCTCCTTTGTGCACCATCCAACAATGAATACACCACCGATACTTGAACCTACACCTATAGAACCCACTTCCTGCAGGTCACTGACCTCTGCCTGCTCTGCTCTCCCCCACCTTTTAAAGTCTTTTAAGGAGGGCACTGACCACTGCTCACTCAACACATCCCCATCTCAGACAACATTGTGCACCAGCCAAGCAACTGGGACTCCACTTAAGCAGCTTTCATCACCTTTGGAATCCCTCGTCCTCCAGGTCACCAACCAATGCCCACTCAAATCCCATATCTCCACGATCTGCAAAAGGAAGAGAAGAAATTAATCACCTTGCTTTCACAAATCGAAGATGTCATCACTGTGACCCCCCTAATGTCTCCGTAAGTTGTCTTACAGACATGAACCCCGGAAGGAGAAACCCAAAGTATAAAGAAAGGCAGAAATTAACTAAATTCCCTCCCTTCTGCAACCTCAGGGCAGAAATGTCCCTGCACTGCAATATAGCAACAAAATACCTCCGTCATTCCCCCTCCAATTTCACCAAGGCAACTTCTAAGCAAGGCTATAAGTAACAGCTGACCAACAACATAATATTGGAACAATTTCTAAGCTATTGCTCTTTAGTACTTTAAGAAACCGACAAATCGGTGTTACCCCACACTATTACATTACACTATTGCTATTACCAGCTCCTGCCTACCTTACGTAACTACCATTGTAAACAATATGCCACTGTATGCCCGACAAATTATAGGACTACCATAATATGAGCAAACCCAGAAGGTTGGCGCATACTGCCTCATACCTCTTGAAGCAAGGTCATCTTATTAAGCCGGGGACAAACCCTTACATACTGCTCTAACCAACCCATCGCTTTGCTAAAATAACCATCCCTGTGAAGGGGAAGAAGTCCAAAACTCCAAATCAGTGGCTGTCTTCTGACTTCATCCTCCGTACATAACCCTGCATTATCAGCCAAACCAATATCAAGCACCTATGATAATTATCTACTTTATTCAGAATGAGAGTAGCATATGCTGGGTACATATACCCAAGTTATTAATCAACATGTATGCTGACCAAATACCCCTTAGACCACTGTCAGTCTGCCCACGTATGTTTCCAGCAAATTACGTAATGGGGTATATCTAAATATTTTTCCTTTATTCCTGGAAATTTTTTTTTTTTTTTTTTTATCATTATTTAAACAGTTTGTTCTTTCACACTCTAGATTAAAATTGTAGTCCATACTATCCAGCCTGCCCAGAAACTGAACAAAGGATACTCTGAAACAAGTCACCAATACTCCATCTTGGAATCAAGCCTAAATCATTCCATAGCTCTCATCTTCAGTATTTTTTTTTTTTTTGAACTCCTCACTCACTCTCTCTCTCTCTCTCTCTCTCCCTCTTCTAATTTTTGTGCATCTCTGGCTGCTGCTGCTCTTGGAGAATTTCCTGGAAAGTAAACGCAATAACTAAATTAGTCCAGCTGGGAGTTCACCACAGCTGGCCATAACATTTTGTTTGAGCTCCGGTGTACTGGGTTCGTGCGAGGACATTTTTTAAGCAGTGGAAAACTGCTGAGTCTTCCAGTAGTAATTGGACTGTAGTACTAATGTCTGCCAATACTTATGCCATATTTTCCCACTTACTAGTGGTGGGAGAGGTAGGGAACTGGGACAGCCGAGCTGAAAACCCTCTGTGGATCTCCTGCAACCGCAAGCACTGCCATGCTTCCATGCTGTTTAACCCAACACAGCATACATGCAGAGTCAACCACACTTGGCATCTCTGTGGGACCACGCTTCTGGTATTTAAAATGACTCGGCAAATGCATGCCTTAGACCCCTAACACCAACGATCCCAAAATTCAACCAGAACTTGAAATAGGGCTGCGACTGTTCGGAGACTCTAGTACAAGCTGACACAGAGGTAAAACCTAAAGACTGCTCTTATCTCATATCAGCCTTTTTATATATATATATATATATATATATATATATATATATATATATATATATATATACTTATTTTAACTGTGAAGTAAAAGAGAATAGCACCCTCCTACCAGATTCATCAGAACTGTGAAGTCTGCCTTCTAAAACGTCCCTCAACTGCAGAAAAGCTGTACCATTATTGCTGCCACTCTCCACCGGCGGTTATTGCAACACCACTCATGTGCAGTAGGAGCCATTATTCTAACTCACACAAGGCAGTGAAAAGACATGCATAAGCTTCCCTAGAGGAAAATACCTCAGAAAATGGTCACAGCGGCAAAATGCGTAGCGAGATGAATACCCCTCTTAACAATTCAGAAAATCAACACCGATCTCAACCTCAGATGTAAATAAGCTTTTTGCCTACTAAAATTACCAGTTTTGCCCTACTGATGAGGTCTAGGTTAAAAAAAAAAAAAACACAGCAGGGATGACGGAAAATACCACAAAGCTACGCACCTCACCAAACGAATAGTCACCGATGCAATAGACTGCAAGACCAGCCTCAGATGAAGAGTGCTAAACCACCAACAGAGAAAGCACAATTTCTCACAAACAACGTGCCTCTTAATGTCAGTTCGGTGACACTTTGCCCTAAGTACCATCCATACCAGTAACCTTACCCCATTAACCATTACCTGCTCTCCCCAGGACCAACTAATCCATAGAACCACCTTTCTTCGTCACAGGTAATTAACCTTTTATATATAAATAGACCACCCACCTGATAATGACTGTCCCACTACTCTTGACCCACGGCCTACCTGTTCTCTGAAATACCCAAAGGTCGTCTCGGACGAACAACTTGCTTTAGCAAGTTCATGCCAAAATGTGATTGCTTACCTAGCTACACGTGTTTAACCCTCTTAGGTTCATAGGTAGGTACTAGGCTATCTGCCCGAGGGCATTTATAAGCCTAGCCAGAGTGTGTCGGCTTTCGCCGCTCCATTGATTAATTAACTGAGCCTCTGTCAAGCAGAGCCAATGAAGTGATCCCAGGGGTGTACTTTCTTTTACCCATCCACTCGTCAAGGCTTCTCCTGAAGAGTGTTAGTGAGGGGCTCTGCCTAATGTAGTTAGGAATTTTGTTCCTCTATCCCTCCAGCATGTTCTGTATATTGTTGTGGCGAGGTTTAGCTCACTAGAGTGCATGGCACGCAGTGACTTGGATTTCTTTAGGTGGAGCATGTCCATCAATTCTGAGTTGGACATGGCTTTGTAAGTCAGGCAGAGATCACCTCTGAGTAAGTGATATGCCACTGAGTACAGCCGGAGTTTTTTCAGTCGGGCTGCATAGGACATATGTTTGAGGCCAGTAATCCTCTTGGTGAGGTGCTTTTGTGGTCTTTCAAGCTATTGGAAGTGTGTCTTAAGCCCCTCCCTACCCTTATCTCATTTCCTCCCAATCCTCCCTTCCTCCACTTAACCCTTTCACTTCCCCAACTTACTTAACACCCACTAATATCCATCTAACCCCACATGAAGATGTCCCGGGACAATTTGGTTTGTTGCCAGACTTCATTTCATCCTTCCATGGCATTTTTTCCTAAAGTTGTAGGCTAGATCATATATTTGCGTGGTGGTACTAATTACTTAAGTCCGTAACTGCTGGGAGAATTGAGTACATTTTATTAGGAACAGTCATTTTAATATAGTCCTTTACTCCCACCTTACCCACTTATTCCTTAATAGGTTAGTTCTCTTCATTGTTTCCACATGTTCCTAAAGTATTCTATATTGCCTTTCTACTTCTGTGAAGCTCCCTAAATCATGATACTCATTTTGGCAGGTGCTTCCAACCAAAATTCTCAAAACCCTCTATCACTGTCTAGGCAAACTTGCCTGACATATTGCCTATAGACAGTATGCAGACTCTTTCCTATCTCACCTGTGTTTCCATTCTGCTATCTCTGCTATGTACTTCAAACCATCTTCTTTTTGAGTACTTTCATAATCTATTTCATGGCTTCCTTTTTTTAACTCACATTTTAAGAGTATTGAACAGTCAAATGTAGCTGTTCCAGCTTTACCTTACAGACAGACAAACATATTTTATTTTTATTTATTTATTTTATTGCATTTGTTTACTGGGAAAGTCCACTGGGCCTAAAAGAGCCCATTTTCAGTGGAGGCCCAGGGAGAAAAGCTCCAACGAGATACAGAACAAAATATAAACATTAATTAGTACAGAAGCAGAAACAGTATTACAGATAGTAAATATAGTAACATATACAGAATATATACATAAAAGCAGGAATCTAGTTTGTTTGATTACAGTAATATATACAGAAAATATACATCAAAGCAGAATTCAGTGAATTCAATCAAAGTGGTATAAACAGAGATATATTAATCAGTATTATTGTACCAGTATGAACAAGTGAAGATAAAAATAAATATGGAGAAAGTATCATCAGTTACTAGTAGCAAAAGACATAGGAGTTTAGTAATCATATAAGGAGAGTGAAGAGGTTAGGTTATAGAGCAGGAACATAGCCAGGAAGAGCTGAGATGATTTTTCAGCATTTGTTTGAAAGGGGTGGTGCTGCCTGTGTTTCTTATAGAAGGCGGAAGTGAGCTCCATAGTTTGGCGACGGTGAAGGCATAGAGAATAGGAACAGGCATAGAATACACCTATCATTCATTTTACAGTGCCAACATAACATGCCGTTGCTACCATCAGTTACTCCACATAGCATGCGCATCAGCAGATTAACAGGCAAGCCAGTCGTGATCAGTTTAGTTACAGTAAGTAATAGAAAGATTTAATTACTTATTTCTGTATCGTCATTCAGTTCTAGGTGACTTTGTGGCATTTAATAACAGGTAGCTTCTATGCATCCATTTCCACTGCTGCCATCTCAACCATTCTTGTCAGATCTTAACTCAAGCAGTTCTCACTCTGTTCATTTCTCAAGACTAGGCTGTCCTAAATGTGTGTACACTCTTTATATCTTTTTTAATTATTTCAGCCCATGCTTGGAGGAAAATACACTTAGTATTATTAGGAAAATGCACTCACTATTGTATAATTATTTATCTTAAAAAGCATCCATTTCACCTAAGTAGCAGCACTTTTCAAGTTAACCAAGACTGCTTCTGTATGCATCGAAGAGGATTATGATCAGGTCTCCCATCATAACTGGCTCATTGTGTGTCTGAGAAATGCATGCAAAGAAATTTATCTTTAGAGCAAAGCTCGAAAGGTGAATCTTGTTATCCATGTTGATAACAAATAATAAAGTTTAAGATCAGTAGAACCAATCATAATTTTTTTTTAATTTCATAGAGCTTTATTTACTCCATTATTACCAGTTACAGAAGGAAGAAAAAGTGTGGGAGCACAAGGTGTTTTAGTGGCTTTGAAAGCAAGGCAAACCACTATTGTACAGCCAGCAGCACAACTCTCAGCGTCTTTGCTTAAGAATTCTGGACAGATCCAAAAATAATGGGATGGACAAAGAATCAAAACTAGGGACATTTTTTTTTAATATTGCTCTTATTCACTTAAGTTAATAGAAGGACAGGTTTTTCATCATTATGCATTTTTGGAACAGTAAGAAGTATAAAACTCTTAATGTCTGGTATTACTGACTGACTGTAATCCTC
>NC_056732.1:1310015520-1310080520 GCF_019279795.1 Protopterus annectens
TGGTCGACACATCCCAAAGCTCCTAAAGGTCAAAGAAGAGACCACCTATTAGGTCTTCTTTGCAAAGTTGCATAAATTGCATCAGTTGACAGATATATTGCAATGATGGTCCTCTGATGGTCGGCATGTGTTGTTCCTTTGCTGGGCAGATAAGTTCCATTTGGGGGGAAAACTTCCAAGTTAAAAAAATATGTATATTTTTTGTACTTTCTTATTTAGGAGTTATTTTTAAGCTAGGAGTTTGTGTTTTAAATGACTGTAACAAGACTTAATTGTACTTTTAAATGGGAGTGTACTTTTTTCCTCTCAGTTTTAAAAGCTGTTTAAAACAATTGAAAACAATTTTTCCTATGGAGAAATTATGTTTATTCTGGGGGGCTGACAAAGATATACAGTGTCTCTGTGTGAAAAAAATGTATTTTAAATTTTTACACGTCTTTTGCTACCTGTTTTCCTGGAGAAAGAACACCATTTTTAGCTTGACCATGGAACGGACTACCAGTCCCATGGTCAGTCCTTCCAGTCACAAAAAGAAAAAGTTAAACAAACAGCTTTTGTGGCCACAGCAGGTTAGCAGTTTGGCTCAGCCACATGTTAAGTGTTGTGGCCGTAACCTGTTCTTCTGACCACTCATGTTTTACCTAAGATCCCTTTGGTGTATCACATACAGGCACCGTGGACCGAGGGTTAGACACAGCCTCTACGGCTGTTGGGGTCCCCTCAGTGGATAAAGGAGAGACACTGCCGATCCTAGGAGAGGGAACAAGGAAGACTTCTCTGTTTGGTCAGAATGTTGTGCCCATCCCTGGGGAAGCTGCTAATGCTGTCATTAACCACACTGTTGCCCCCATTTTTCTTGCCTAAAAGAAACAGAAAACAAACACGCATCTATTTGACAAATTTCCTAAGACAGGAGTAGTTTACTGGGTCTGTCTCAGGGTTTACTTCAGGCTATTGATCCTTCCACTAAGGTGGTTTCTGGAAGAAGAAAGAGTTATACTTCTTTTCCCGAATTTCTGAATCAGACAGGAAAATGGCAGATAGAGTTTTCTCCTCAGTTTTCTGATTCAGACTCAAAGGAGAGCTCAGTTTCAGAATCTCCCTGTGGGTTTTTCTCTTTCTCCGAGACTATTTTCAGCATGTTCCAGTGTTTTCAGTGGGACAATACTGGGATATCTAGTTTCCTCAGAAAATACTATGAGTTGTTACAGAAGGAATTTCTAGAACCTTCACCCATTCCTCTACTTCTGTCACTTTTGGAGGATCTGTTTTTCACTGCTTGCACTTTTCCTGATAGTCAGCCTGATGTCCCTATAAAAAGGTAGATAGAAGTTCCTCAGCCTTTTAAACTTTCATATGCTATTCCAACCCCATCCCAGCAGCTGTAGCTTTAGTTAACTTATTGCTGCTAAACATTTAGGTAATTCCATTCCTACCCTTTCTGACAAGGATGGGAAGATTATTGATAAGTATTGGAAAAATGTGTATACTTGTATCTGCAACTTTGATTTTCAGAATTTTGAATTGTCAGGTTCATATATTAAAGTTTATTCTCATTAATTGTGAAAGTATGGAGCATGTTTTGTCTGCAGTTTCTTCTTGTGAGGAAAATCTGTTTTCAGTAATTTAGTTTCTTCCAGTTTATGTCACAAAATCATTGTTTACAGTGTGTGTGTATTATTCAGTTGATACTTCTTCCTGGGTGATGGCCACTGGTACTGTTGTGGGGAATTTGGCTAGCTGCATTCTTGGAACCTCCCAGATGATGTGAAAAATGAGATTTTAAATTCTCCTTTGGATAGAGATTTCCTGTGCTGCAGATGTTATCAAGTAGGTGTGATGAAAGGATTAACTTAATATAGGGAATTTCTTCTTTTCTGAAATAAAGATTCTCAACAAAATATGGGTAAACCGACATATATTCAAGAAGAAATGGCAATTGTGTTTTAAAATGAATTCAGGAACCCCCCCCCCCCCCAAAAAAAAAAAAATCCAACAAGTCAGAATGTCTATTTAAGGGACCTTGACCTCCCTCCAACACTGGCAGTCCATTTTACTTTTTAAAAAATTGAATCTCCACTTTTCTCTTTTGCAACAGATAGTTTCAGGTAAATGAGTTCTGAAGATCATTCATCAAGGTTAGAGATGACAATGGGCAGAAACCCCTCCTTTCCAGCTGGTAATTCCTTGTCTATCAGAAAGACTCCTTTATTTCCCATGTCCTTCAGTAGACGCTGTCCCAGGGAGTGATAAAACCAGGTCCTCTTTCCCAGGTTAGGAAGGGTTTTTTATTCAGTGATGGTTTTGGTGCCAAAGAGAGAATATGCCTAAAGACCAGTTCTGGTCCTTTCTTTCCTAAGCCTGTTTGTGATAGTGCCCAAGTTAAAGTCTAAAATGCTTTCCACTACATTATGTTACATCTTTTTCCTCATTTAAATGTCCTGTTAGCACTAGATTAAAAAGATGCTTATCATCACATCCCTATTCATCCACACTCCAGGAGGTTTGCAAAGTTTTGTGTGTGGATCACAGTATCTTTTCTCTTCCTTACCCTTTGGACTATCCAGTTCACCAAGAGTGTTCACAAAGTGTTTGTCTCCAGTTGTAACTTATTGCAGGCTACAGGGTGTCCACATTTTTCTTATTTAGACAACTTGCTTATCTTTGCAGAACCTTTTTCAAGGTGTCAGGAGTCTCTCACTGGGTTTCGAAGAGAATATTAAAAGTCTTTTTTGACTCCTTCACACAGGGTTGTGTTCCTGGGGTGTCTGCTAGACACCCCAATTCAAAGAGCTTTTCATCGTCAGGGAAAAATAGATCTATATCCAGATCTATTTTTCTACTCAGCCTATGGTCACTGTCAGAGAATACAGAAGGATTTTGGGTCTCATGACATCTGTGAATCTCATGATGCACCTGGCAAGAGTCCACACGAGAAACATACAGTTATATCTGAAGTCTCTTTGGTCTCAGCACAAACATCTTTTGTCTTTTCACATCCCAGTGCCAGGGTTTGTCAAAAGCAATATCACTAGGTGGAGACAGCGAATTTCCCTAAATCCAGGTCTCTCCTTCACCCTGCCTGCACCAAAGCAGTTAGTCAGTACAGATGCCTTGGCTTTACTTATGGAGCAGTTTCAGGAAGATAAAAGTGCAAGGTGTATTGGACACCAAGAACAGGCCAAGCACATAATTAGAAAAAGTGATGCTTTCCCTGATCAAGACACTCAACTCCTTGAATCATCTTTGGTCCCTTGGTCCCTTGGACCTCTTCAGGTTGTTACAGACAATGCCAGTCATGATACATCAACAAGCAAGGGGTAAGCAGGTCATACCCCTTTGCAGACTAGCCGTGTTAGCTTGAGATATAGCTTCACAGCATAAGCTCACTTTACAAGTGTCCTACATTCTATCAGAACAAAATTGTATGGCAGACAGGCGGAACAAGACAAGGGCCGACTCAAACGAATGGAAACAAGATCAGGGGCCTTCCAAGACTTGATCCATCTGTGGGGAGTTCATAAAGCAGATCTCTTTGCCTCTTCTCTGAACAATCAGCTGGCAAGATTATACTTCACGAATGCATGCAAGAAGGCCTGGAAGGCAGACTTTTTCTTCTCTTCGACAAAAATGTTCACGTATGCTTTTCCACCTTGACCACTGATGTCCAGGGTACTTTTGAAGATTCTGAAGTAATCCCCCAAGATCATTGTGGTTACTTCCTTTTAGCCCAGGCAGCAGTGGTCCTCCCTTCTTCTGGAAATGGGCAGTGGCAATTACCACGAGCTTCTTCACAGAATGTATCTGCTCACACAAAATCAGGTGTGTTTGATACACTCCAGCCTCAGTCAACTTCAACTGACTGTCTGGATGATAGGGTCTTAATTCCCTTTAGGCACCCATTTACTTAGGATGTGTAGCAGGTAGTAATAGAGGTAAAAAGCCTGTTGCTAGAAAATCATATATTAGCAAATGGAAAATGTTTTCTAATTGGTGCCAACAGCGTAAGCAGCACCCATTCAGGGCTAGTTGTTCTCTGGTATTACAATATTTGTGTGAGTTACTATCTTAGGGCTTTTCTTGCTTCTCCATCAATGTTCATTTGTCAGCCATTTCAACATGTCTACTCATGGAGCCTCCTCTTTCAGTGCAACCTCATGTAAAATTGTCTTTGAAAGGGGTTTTGCATAAGAGACATCCAAGAAAACTGGTGGCCATTCCTTGGGATCTTAATTTTGTGTTAGGTAAGCTAACACTTGCTCCACTTTGAGCCAGCTATTTTGTCTGACTTGAGGTTCTTAACATGGAAGACTATTTTTCTGATTGCTTTGACTTCTGCAAGTAGAGTATCTGAGTTACAAGTCCTTATGGTGAGTAAACACTGTCTCATTTTCCACAGTTTTATCAGAGTTTACTTTAAGCTAAACTGTCTGTCTTCCCGTTTTCCTTAGTGAACCTAAAAATGAGGGGGAAAGGACAGTCCATACCGTGGATGTCCACAGACAACTCAGGTACTATCTTGGCAGAACTAAATCTTTCAGCTCTTCAGATCAGTTGTTCATTTCTTGTGAGGGTAAGAAAACTGGACATCCAAGAAGAATGGACTATTTCCAAATGGTTGTTTCAGGATATTACCTTTTGTTATATTTACCACAACAGAACTATTTTAAGCAGGGTCAAGTCCCACTCTTCCAGGGCTTTATCTGTGGCTTTTTGGAAAGGGTTAGATTCTAGAAGAATTCTAAAATCAGCAGCTTGGTCCGGTATACATATGTTTAAAAGGCATTACAAGCTTGATTCCAACTCTAGGTATAGATCAGGTTTGTTAGGGTCATTCTCTAGGGGCTACTGGACCCTTCTTCCACCTCCCAAATATAATAAGCTACGTTAGTTTCTCCTTCTAGCCAAGGTTACCGCAGCAGTGATCAATGTGATGAACAAAGTACAGTTGTGTGAGTAAACTTGCCATAACAGTAGATGTTCAATTAATCACTAGTGCAGTAACTGCGCCCTCTCTCCATCGTCCTTGTTTTTTTAGTGTGCTGTTTATGCCAGAGTGTGAACACTTATTTTTTTTGTTCATAGCACTGTCCTTTCAGAGCTCAGCCTTTCTGTCTCTGTTTGCATGAAAGCTCTGAAGCTCTTGGTCCCCAAGCCTGTCTTTTTAGTCATCTCAGCTCGAGCTGACTGACAATTGGGCATGTGGAAGGTGCCCTGAGTTTTGAAAGCTGGCTTACTGTTATATCCTATGCAGGATATAACCCATATAGGTAAGGCTACAACAGCAGTGATCATTCATAATCTACTGTCATGGTTAAATTTACATACACAACTGTAGTATCTGCTGTACTCTCCACAATTACAATACAAAGAATGAAGTGCTATCGTATGGAATCAAGTGGCTACAGATTTGTTACAGTTCACAGAAGCCATCTATCTGATAGGTATTGATTATTTTCCCAAGTTCAGTGGAGTAATAAAAGTGATAGTCACACACAATATGTGTGTTTAATGCATTAAACTCTAGAGTCTTCTGCACAGAAAGTAACAATAAATATCGCAAATATGGACCTACTTCTGGGTATCGTATGTTCAACATTGTACTATCACTGTAAGAGCTTTAATCTCCTGACCATATTATGAGTTTGTTTGCATTTAACTGTTTTTTTTTTTTTTTTGCCTCACATGTTAGCAGTTTTACCACTTTCTTATTAACCTGTGGATTTCTCCTTGTAACTTCTCGGATCTTTTCTCCCCAGGACTCCGTTGAAAATGGACAACTGTTGTCCAGTCAGATTTTATCCTGGTAAAACAAATGTTAAATAATAAATAATAAATATTGTTCTCATATCTGGCAGTAGTCTGCAATACAGTTCAGGAGTTCAGAAAATGTGTGCATGAATGGGAATTCAGATATATAAAATCCATCCCCCCACTATCCCAAATCAATTGAGCAACTGGAGAGAAATATTCAAACAGCAAACAAGCCAAATGCTTCTGTGGAATGTTCCTGAATTAAAATATGTTTCCATTATTAGGTTGTCTAATATATAAAAAAAGTCAATATTGTTGTAAGTAGTTCATGGTGTGCCTAGTACAGCCTTAGGGTTAATGTGCAATAGTCAGTGCAAACAAATGCATGCTCCTCCTAGATATAGTTTCTAATTTTAAAAAGGGGATGTTTGTGGAATATGTTTCTTTAAACACTGATGAGCTAGCTGTGGTAGTTTTCATATTACGTGGTACTCAGACATTGCATATAATTTAGGCTGTACATATAGACCTCATGGAGGTTAGGCCTTATATGCAGCCTGCATTATTTATTAAGCATCCTGACAAGACAGTATTCTAGGATTGCAGTAAAGGAAGGGTACTTTTCCATTAATGGGGCAGCAGGCATAATGGAAGATGGACCAAGTCCGCTTTAAGCATTTCAGTAACTGAAAGTTTACTAATAATCTTCGCCATCATCATCTCAAACACTCCATGTGTGACAGAATATCAATTTACCACTTGATTTCAGTATGCACTTACGGTATTAAGCATAGCCAAAGTCTTAAGTACCATAGTGTATACTATTAGAAGTGCAATGTTTTCAATTCGTGGCAGATACTTGGGTCTCTTTCATCCTCATTATTGCAGTTGTAATAAAAAACAAAGTACATTTCAAATTTTCTGTTGGTTGTATACAGTATACCTCATGTCATAAAAGCCATGACTTCCTTTCAGGTGTAGCACTGCTAATCATTGTTGATGTTATATTTTTCTTAAACTACTATGTGCTTTAGGGTACAGAAACCCTGATTTAGAAAAGCTTCTGTCATGAAATAGATAGATACACAGATAGATTGACAAATGGACAGATAGCTTGATATAGTAGTAGTGGATACTCCCTTTTTCTGACCAACTGCTGTGATTTTAAAGGTTAATGTGCAATAGTCAGTGCAAACAAATGCATGCTCCTCATAGATATAGTTTCTAATTTTAAAAAGGGGATGTTTGTGGAATATGTTTCTTTAAACACTGATGAGCTAGCTGTGGTAGTTTTCATATTACGTGGTACTCAGACATTGCATATAATTTAGGCTGTACATATACACCTCATGGAGGTTAGGCCTTATATGCAGCCTGCGTTATTTATTAAGCATCCTGACAAGACAGTATTCTAGGATTGCAGTAAAGGAAGGGTACTTTTCCATTAATGATTCAAAACTCAGACGTTTCCTGGCATGTACCATGTACTTTTGGTCTGAGTTTTATAAAATAACGTATTCTGTGTTTCTAAACAGACTCATTTTTGTTACACATGCCTGAATTAAAAGAGGAATGGTCACCAATATGGACATCTGTTGAAAGTGTGAACATGTAATTAGGATTAAATATGCGGTATGTCTCCATGTATATTTTGCGGCAATGTTTCTGTTTTATGACAACTGCTGCCCCGTTAATGGAAAAGTAGCAAAATTTCTGAGCACATGCTGAACATGAGCTTTGTGGTCACATTTGTCTGTATCAACTGTTTGCTGTCTTTATCTCTCTCAAAGTTGCTGGCAAGAAATGAGAAAATAAAAAAATCAGACGTGTAATCTTGTAATCCTTTAGGGTGCCTAACTTTAGCTAAAGGTTTGACAGTGGCATTTTTCCTGGCACAGGGTGCTCATAAGAGAGTTATCAAGTCTTCCTGGAGCTCAGCAGCATACTGCTTTAAGGCTGTTCATTTCTCTCACATCTATCACAGTTATCAGGTTTTTGTGCTGAGTTTCTTTACTCAGGGATACTGCATGTCTCTCTGATAGCCCCATTCGTCTTACTCTGGCAATTAGTGTAATGTGAACTGGCTCTTTTAGCTTCCTGAAGCTGACTGTCAGCTGTTGCCAGCTCTTCTCCTCATTTCCTGGGTGTACTACTGGACCGATCTTAGCATCCTCCAGGCTCTACCTGTCCCATGTCCAAACTTTTGAGAGTGAGGAAGCTGGTGCATTGTCATTCTGCTGCCGAGGAGTATGGCATAACCCTACTATCCTCTAGCAGCCTTGTGAACACAGTGCAAGTATGCTTCCACTCATGTGCAACTACCCAACCAGGCAGCACACTGCTTGCAGCCTGGAGCTCACCAGGCTCATCTTACTGTTATTGCAGCAAGCCAGGCTGGCTTCCTTTTCCCAGGATGACTGGACCAATGTTGGCTGCTCATTTCCATCCTTCCTACCTGGTCCCTCCAACACCCATAATGCTAATTGAATATGGATTGTCTATGAAACAGTCATGGATTTATCCCTGTGCACCATAGTGCTGGGTAATGCAAACTGGCTCTTGATTCTTGGGGTCAGAATCTATTAGTCCTGTTCTACCATATTTTTGAGTATTAGTATTAGTCTCTCTTTTCCTTGTGAGACATTTTTAAGTCAGATATCTCCAGTTCAGTTCCTTATAGAGATGCTGACACATTCTTATATGTTCATTGGAGGTTACTAGGCTATTGGCCCTAGAGCATTTATAAACCTAAGCATGTTATACCCTTGTTCCCATATTGACCAAGTTGTATGGTCTATATTTGCAGCATGAGTCTATGATCAGCACCAACTGCCCTTATCCAAGAGTGACATAGGTGACACCCCCGGAGTACTTTTACAGTCCCCCATCCAGTTGTCTAAGTTACACTTAAATAAGGTCTTTGAGGAGCTCTATTTGACATGAATTGGGAATTTGCCCCAGAGGAGTGGCAATCTCTGGAAGACATATCTGTCTCTCCAAAATTCTTTACAATGACTCATTCATAGGATTATAAGATCATAGGAAGTTACTAGGTTAATGGCCTGAGGACTGTTACAACCCTAGCCAGAATATACCCTTATTACCATGATCAGTACCTGTTGCCCCAGTCCAAGAGGGACACACTTGGAACCCCCGGAGTAAATTTACGGCTGCCCATCCAGTCGTCCAGATTGTGTTTGAAGAGGGCCAATGAGGTGCTTTGTTTGATGTGAAGTGGGAGTCTATTCCAAAGGTGTGGTAACCTCTATGAGACAAATCTGTCCCTCTAGCAGGTTCTATTGATGTCTCATACCAGGTTTAGGTCTTTAGTGTGAGTAACCCATGTGACATTTGACTTGCAGATGTGCAGCATTTCCAATAAAGTGAGGTCAGAGATCCCCTTATATGCAAGGCAGAGATTGCCTGTGAGTAATCTGCATGAAACAGAATAAAGTGACAGAGATTTCAGCAGATCCACATAGGATAGCTGCTGAAGACTTTGAATTTTCTTTGTGAGGAACCTTTCTTGTTTCTCCAATTGTTGCAGGTGCTTTGAAAGGTACATGCCAAAAGGGACATTGTACTCAGTTATTGGCCTATTGAAGAGTACAGGGAGGTGATAACTTGACTTTTTCTCAAGGCAGTTCCCTTACTTGTGAGGTAAGCCATATAGAATGCCCTTCTTACCACTATGGAGACATGGTGATCAAAGGCAAGATTGCTGTCAACCTGAATTCCCAGATCTGTCACCACTGAGTGCATACTTATGGTATTGCCATTGATGTGGTAATTTGCAGGAGCATCACTCTTGCAAAATGGATGATGATACAATTTTTTGCATTGAGTTTGAGGCCATGACTTTGGCACCAATCATTTGTTTGTGTAAGACCTTCTTGAAGGATGTTGACATCATTTGGAAAGTCTATGACCGCACCCAGTTTGCGGTCATCAACAAACTTTGCTGGCCACAGTCCCTTGGTTTTAGCTTGTACTTCAGAGCTATAGATTCCAAACAGTAGATGTCCCGGATCTGATCCCTGTGGAACATCATTGGTAACAAGGTCTGCTGTTGGAGGTGGCTTCCCATGTTTTGACTGTATGGGTTCTATCAGAGAGTCAATTTGCAACCCACCTTATGATATAAGGATTGATGTCTAGCTGGGAGAGTTTGTCAATGATGCCTGAATGAGGGATAGTATCAAATGCCTTGACCAGGTCTAGGTAGGCTGTATGCACAGATTTCCCCTCCTCCAGGGCCCTTGTGACTGTCTCAAAGAAGTCCACCAGGTCTAACAAGCACGATCGCTCCTTGACGAATCCAAACTGGGTAGGATCTAGTGTTTGGAAATTACCTATGTCTTTGTTGATAAGGTCCATGATGATTCTCTCCATGGCCTTGCAGATAAGGGTAGTCAGGCTAATAGGTCTGTAGTTCTTGGGATCAGTAGAAGCACCACATTTGTGCAAAGGGATAACGGTGGCTGTTTTCCATTTAGCTGGTATGAAGCCAGTACTTAGACTGTGATTGAAAAGAGTAGTCAATGGTGATGCAAATTCTTGTTTGAGCCCATGTAGTACTCAGCCGGGGATGTTATCAGGTCCCATTGATGCTGTGTTTTTGGCCTTAGACAGGGCATTTACCACCTGCTCTTTAGAGATACAAGGTAGAGAAAATGTGGTAGGGATGGGGGAATGAAGTTTTCTCCAAACCAGTTGGCTAGCAGGTTGTTTTACCATTAATTACCAGCTCAGCACAAATCTGAGCCTTCCTTTTAGGTTATGGATGTAACTAAAGAACGCTTTATTGTTGTCCTCGGTTGAGGAAGCTAACTTGGATTCATAGCTTGCCTTGGAGGACTTCACAAGAGGTCTTATTTGCTTATTTAAGATGAGGAGGGAGTGTCTCCATTTTAGAGCCCACGCCTTCTTACTCTCAGACAGCAGTTTCTTCCTTTTATTGTAAAGCCTGTTAATGGTGGTTGTCCACCAGGCAGGTTTGCTTTTCCTTGAAGAGCCTGTTTTGGCCCTAACAGGTAATGTATAATGTAGAGTCAGTGCATTTATATATGTGCTTGTATGGAGCATTGGAGTAGAGGCTGGCATAGTTACCGGTTATTTCAGCAAGTTGTGTCTGAGACAATGCTAAAGAAAGATGGATCACTTCTGTCACATACAAGTTATGTACTTAACCATAATGATAGATGTTTAGGGCTAAATCTATTTTCTTCTAAGTCCCCAGGCTCTTTTCCCCCACTGTAGTAGTTTTACATAAGTAAAACACCTTTTAGTAGATGTTTGGTGGTTACCTCAAAGCGTTTTTGTCCCCTTCCTTGGTTTCCTCCTTTCTTGTGCTCTGCCCTCCATGGGCTAACAGGGAGGGGCCCCTCCATACACAGACTTATGGGAAAAGAGGAGGAGTTAAGTGGGTTAGGAACATGTTAGATGATGAGCTGCCTGAGTCTTATGGACCTTAAATCCTTAGGATAGAAGAAGATGGACTTGGAATAGTAGGTAATGTACCCAGATATTTTTGTGTTGCAAAACTCATGAGACTCTTAGTTTGATTAAGAGGATTCATGCTGCACAGTTGCAGAGTGATTTACTAAGTGTAACAGTTACCTCTAGAAACAAATCTATTGATCAGGACAGTAAATCTGGTAATAATGAAGAGGCATTGAGCCAGAAGTTGCCCATCAGTTGTAAATGCTAGTTGCACATTTGTGATGGATCCTGCAGTAGTGCATACATATGTGAAGCTTAGCAGAAAGTCCTGTGTGCAGTTAAGAGTACAGATCTTGTTAACAAATGCATTGCCAGCTCTGTTAAAAGTATTCACAACAGTTTAAGTATATCACTGGAAATGTGGAATGATTATTCTTTGTACAGCAGGCAGAAGAAAAGTAAGTTTACACCTGTAATCTGGAGATGTTGAGTGCGGGTGTGAGACTCAAGCTGCTATAGTTTCATAGGTAAATACTAGGCTGACTGCCCATTTGGGGCCATTTTGAGCCTAGCCAATTTCCTTTTTAGGAGTGAGATTCAAACCCTGTACCTTGTGTCTGTGAAGTAAGTATCTTAACATCATGCCAACACACGGCCCCAAGGAAGATTATCTAGCAGTCTTTGGAAAAAGTTTTCCTGGTAAATCAAAGGCATTTTTGGATGCATAACAGGCAAAGGAGGAAATAAAAGAAAAATAGCCAAGAAAGAGTGCATCAGCAAACTGACTGGGAAACTGCTTCTCATTCTTGTGACAGTAACAAAGCACACTGAGAGAATTTGCCATTGAAGTTGTTTTCTACTGATCCAAAGGAAAATGCTTGAGAGACAGAAAAAAAAGCACAGAAGTTGACTAGAAGAATCAAGAGTACCTTATAGTTGAACAGAGGTTAGTGTTTGGGGGGGGGGTCAAGAGGATAAAAAGTAAAACAAGTAACAATTATGTGAAATTAGTGAATAAAAGACCAAATTGTAAAGTGTCACTCTAATTAGCTGCAGGTTTCATATGAGAAGTTTGGTTCTGCAAGAACTGCCTGAAAAAGAAGTTTATTGACTGTTTTAAACTGACTGTGGGACTCCAAACCGTAATCCCAACTTTGTCATAAATGTCTAAAAAGGAATGAATGGGTAAATTTAAGTTAAAAAAATTTTTGTTCATATTATTTATTATTTATTTATCCTTTGCTGATCGGGTCAGTCCCACTATGCTAGTAACTTTTTTCAGGGGAGAACGAAGGTGATATTTATACTACTAAGAGAAATTTGGCCATGACATCACATAACTTCCCCTACTTATTGTACAAACAAGCATACAGGGACACAGTTCTGTGTAACATCCTGTCTTCTGTTCCGAGAGCAAAGGCGGATCTGAGAAGCAGCAATCATGAAGGAGAAGGAGAGCATGGTGGTCACTACAGAGAGTAAAAGTGCTGTTAACCAAACAGCTGTGGAAGGTATCATAATGGAAAAGGAGTCCAAGTAGGTGAGGAAGGAGGAGAGTGGCAGTGGTGATGGGAATGAAACAAGAGGAGAGAAAAAACATGCAGAGAATAGAATAATGCTGGATTCTGAGGACATCTTCCAAAGGAACCTGTTTTCAATAGATATTTCAACAACAGAATGTGTTGTTACAACCCTTCAATCAGGAGGGTTGTGGGATGCCTCCCAAAAAGAATTATTAGATCAAAGCGAACCGATGAGTGAAAAAGCAGCTTCATGGGGAGAGGTAATGAACAGGATTCAGGAGAATGAAAATTAACAAGAGAAGAAAGAAGAAAAGAGAATGTATGCACAGGCAGTGAGAGAAGGGGAAAGAAGAGAAGAAAAAAGAGCAGAAATTTAAAGAAAATTTTGCGTGAGGATAAGCAACAGGGTGGAAAAGGAATTAGACCAGTATGAGGTATGGGACAGCGTCATAGCTCCAATGGGGATAGAACCCAGGGAGGTAAGAGCCTTTATTTGTATTTAAGGATAGATTTTGTGACTTTTTTTGAAGAGGCTTAACACATGGAAAAACTTTTAGAGCAATATAACAAAAGAAAAGGCATTTATCCTTGGAATTTATACGTAATATAGGCTTTTAGCAGAGAAACCAAGAAGAAAGTGATTGTGCAATCTAGAACTGAAATTCAAAGAAATGATTTTAAAACAGTTTTTAAAGAGTAGATGTAGAGATGTTACACATGTAACAAAAATATACGGTAATAGAGACTTATGGCCTGGAGGTTGGGAATGAGGTGTAATACTGAAAATGCAAGATGAAAAAATTGTACATTTACCAAATATAATTAATATTGATGGAAACAAAGGCATGGTGAGATATTGGGGACAACCCAAGACATATTTTTATGTGGCAAGAATGATCTTTTAATTAGTACCTGTGATAAAAGAAAATGTTTTATATGTGGAAAATTGAGTCATGAAGTACAGAAATGTGAACAAATGTGTATGAAATGTGAAAAGATAGGTCATTCTTGGATAGATCGTACAGAATTAGAGAAGCATACGATGCTGCGGTAGCGTTGTCACCTCACAGTAAGACGCTATCCGGTTCGATTTTCAGCTAGAGCGTCTTCTGCGTGGGGACATGCGCGAATCGGCGTACCTTCGTTGAAGGCTGTGCATCAGGGCTGGTAACTCGGCACGTAAAAATCAACTACCAATCATTAGCGGACCGGAGTTCCGCTGTGGCAACCCCAAACCGGGAAAAGCCGAAAGACACAACAACAACAACAACACAAGAAACAATATTAGTACAGGAACAGGAGAAGGAGAAAACCACATCAGACACTAGAGAGGAAGTGCAGAATGAACAAATGAATGAAATCAAAGTAAAAATGGGTGTGTGAGGGAGAGTATGAATGAAGTAAAAGATAAGGAAACAAATAACGAAGAAGAAATAAGTAGTGCAAGTGATAAAGGAGAAAGTAAGTGGGTACAAATAAGAAACAAAAGAGGTTCCATAGGTAAAAGAGTAAAAGACAGAAAACCCAAGTTCAAAAATGTAACTATAAGAGAAAGTAAAAAAAGGAAAAGGATGAAAATAAAATTAATTCATTAAAGTGAAAATCTTAGCCATTAATGTCAACAGCATGAAGAATATTCATTGTAGGATAGAGGTATTAGAATGGTATAAAACATTACATATGGACATTATAGCACTTACAGATATCAGAAAGATAGTAAATAAATGGATAATGGGGAAGGTAAAGTTATTTGGAATTTAGGTAATGAAAAATGCTCTGGTATAGCCATCCTATGCAAAGGATGGATAGAGAGATTATACAGTAGCACTCATTGGTAGAGTAGTAATACTAGACATAAAATATAAAAATCAAGTTTCTAGAGTAATCACACTGTATGCATATATGCATATACCTTACAGAAAAAAAGAGAAATCATGTTTAGAAAAATACTGGATCGTGTAAGTTTAAACATTCAAGTGATAGTAATGGGAGCTTCAGTTGTGATTTAAGACAGACTAAAAGAAGGAACAGACGTTAAGTTAATCCTAGATATAATTAAATATAATAAAATATAGGTATGTGAAAATAGCAGACATATAAAAGAAGTAATTTAAGAACCAAAATTGATTATTTTATAGTTTCAGACAGCTTGAGTATACTACATCAAGGGTGTAAAATTACAGGATTTTCAGACCATTTAGTCATGTGGATAATGATACAAGAATAAAAGGAATTACATAAAGATAGGTAAACAAATAAAAGCATTAATGAATCAGAATTGAACAAACATGCAAAAGATATAATACAACAGTTATGGCAAGGTCACATAAACATGAGACAATTTTATAAAGACTGGATGATTTGGTGGAGCGATCTAAAAGAAACATATAGAGAAAAAAATAGTTAAAGTGGCAAAAACTGCAGAATTTTGTATATAAGGAAACTAGTAACCAAATATTTAAAAACATAAATGATAGAGAAGAGTTTATAGAAAGAGAAGGAAAGCTGTATGAAATAAATCAAGAAAAAAATTAGAAAAAGATTGTTTAACTAAAGATATTTTTGCAAGGAAATAAAGAAGTTGCACCATACTTAAGCAAAATGGTTAAAGAAAACACAAGAGTAATAAGAGAATTAAAATATGGAAAAGATATTATAGTAAACACACCAGTAGAAATTGTGAAAACAGTAAAAGAATATGTAGCAGAGATATTCTCAATATGTTAACGTTACTGTAAAAGATAAATGGAAATTAAGTTAACTGAATAAGACAATACAAGGATGGAAGAAAACATTGCAATAGTAGAATTTGAAAGATGTACCTAAGATGGTAAATGTAGAATCAGCTACAGATATAGATGGATTTGAATATTTAATGTAGAAAAACATGAAAGAATAGAAAAAAGAATATTTTCTAAAAGTAATAAACAAATGGTTTGAAAACTGTATAAATGATGAAAGAATATGCTTAGGTGTAATGAAATTTGTATGGAAAAAGGGAGAAAAAAATGGATATAAAAATTGGAGATCATTAGTACTAAATATTATTGATTATAAGATTTTTATGAAAATAATAGAGAAAAAGATTAGCAAGTAAAGTTAATAAACTGTTATCTGAGATGATCTTTGGAATTAAAAACAAAGGAAGTCAAGAACTGCTAATATTAATAAGAGAATTGCTAGATGACATAATAAATAGAAAAACAGAAATGAAAATATTAATAGGGGATGTAAGCAAAGCTTTTGACAAAATACAACATAAAGCATTATGGAAAATTTGGAAGAGCATAATATAAGTAATAAAATAATAAACACTCTGAAATCAGTTTCCTATGAAAACAAAGTAAGATTGGTAGTCAGTGGATGGTTAAACTAAACTATAAGATTTAAAAGGGGTATTAAATAAGAATGCCCAGCCAGTAGCATTTTATTTGCATTACTTATGAATGCAGTGATCACTGTGATTACAGAAATGCAGTGATCACTGTGATTACAGAAAGCTAAATAACAAACACCAGAAAGTATTATGATTCCAGTTATGTTTTCATATGCAAATGACTTAGTATTAGCAGTGAAAATAAAGAATGGATGAAAATAGCTATAGAAATGCTTAATAAAGAATAGAAGATGCCAGGATTGATTGTTAATAAAGGTAAATGTAAAGGATTAGTCTTTTCAGGAGAAATGCAAGACATTAATTTTAATGAAGTGGAGATAGAAATCTTAGCAATAAAGTTTGGAAATTAACAATTAAGGGAACAACAGTGGGGAGATATGATAGCATACAAGGCCTTTGCATATTTTGGAAAACATTTAGACTTTTATGCAGGAAAAGAACAAAAGGGCAATAAAAGAAAGTCATATGGAACAAGGGATCATTTGTTGTTAAAGTCATAGTGGAGAACTGTAAAAAGGGGAAGAATCTAAGTATGGCATGGATTGAGTACAAAAAAAGCATTTGATAGTATCCCACATTTATGGAAAAAAGAGTGCTTAAAAATGTACAAGATACATCCTACACTGATCGACTATGTTACAGTGACCATGAAACAATGGCAGACCACTTTGCAATTAAACCACGATAAAGGACAAATTGTTTTCCCAGGGATAAAGATTCAAAGGGGGCATTCCAGAATGACTCTCTGTCACTGTTGCTTTTCTGCTTTGCCCTTAACCCATTAAGCTATTTACTTAGCTTAGGCCATGGCTACAATTTGGCTCCTAGAAAACAACAAAGTCTATAGACTTCTCATCTTCTATTTGTCAATGATTTAAAACTGTATAGCTCATCAGGTGAGGTACTGAAAGCACATCTGCAGTTTGTCAGAACTTTTTCATATGATATTAGAATGTCATTTGGCCTTGATAAATGTGGAAAAGCAACCTTTAAAGTAGGAAAACTGCAGCACCGGGAAAACATCGGTTTGGGACCAGAATGTGACATAAAAGAACTTGAGCAAGAGGGAGCATATAAATACTTGGAAATTGATGAAGGATCAGCAATAAAACATGAACAAATGTGAGTAAAGCTTAGTAAGGAATATTTTAGAAGACTTAAATTAATCCAGAAAACAGCATTGATATCTAGGAACAAAATCTAAGCTATAAACCAATTTGCTCTTCCTGTCCTAACTTACAGTTTTGGAGTGATTGATTGGCCCCAAAATGTGTTGGATAGATTAGATATTAAAACAAAAAGAAGGATGCTTCATGCTCACCAAATGATCTACAAAAATCAGTGCATGCCAATATTATATATTCCCCATTCTGAAGGAGGGATGTGCCTCCTTGAAATTGATTACATGTGCAGATCTGCAATCATGGGACTTCACACATCTGCTGACTTCACAAGACCTAAACATAGTGAAAGTTTTGAAACATGAGGAGAATAAGTCTAAGATGACGTCCCTGCTTAATCTAGCGGAAGCATATTGGCATCAAGCAGGAATGGAAATCAAACCAGAATTAGATAAAAATCAGGCAGCTACCGAATGTGCCAAAAAAACAAAAGAAAGAATATAAGGTGAAGGATCAGATGAAAAGGCAAGATATGTGGAAAATGCATAAATATAATGGAAAACGTCTGGAAGAACCTCATGTTGATCAGGAATGAATGCAGGAATGGTTAAGGAGAGGTGAATTCAAACCAAGAGATGAAAGGTTAATATTGGTGGCTTCAGACAGTGGGCTACATACATGCTGGTTTACTACAAGGTTTTATAAAACTGAACTGGAAACAGTCGCACACCTTGTTGCTGGTTGTGACATACTACTGGCAGAAGGACTGTATACTGAAAGGAACAATACTGTGGTGACACTGTTGCACTGGGAATTGTGCAGACATTATGGTTTTGAAGTGGCTGAATATATGGAAACATAAGCCACAAAGCATCTTAGAAAATGAAGTCTACTTCACATGGGATCATCCATTACCAACAATTCAAAAGATAAGATGCTAGAAAATCGGATATAGTGATCCAGGAAAAGAAGACAAAAGTAGCATTGATCATTGAAATCGCCACACCCAGTGACTACAGTGTCCTGCGCACAGAGAGACATAAAGTTATAAAATATCAGGATCTACAAGCAGAAATGAGAGCAGTGTGGAAGAAAGATACCAGAATGGTTCCAGTAGTAGTAGGAGCAACAGGTCTTATAAAAAAAGAGTCTAAAATCTTATTTAGATATGCTATCAATACATGTAACTCCGTACAAACTGCAGAAGGGGTAATTACTGGGCACATTGCGGGCGCTGGGAAGAGCACCTTTGGCTGACATCAAAGAGTGAAACAATGCTAATTTCATGAACTTTAATCATACTTTGACTTAGGAATGGGATCCATTCCTGTCATGGTATTAGAAACCCAAGGGATTGGGAGAAATTAAAAAAGAAAAAGGCATATTTAGGTAAGTGTATAATATTGGGCAAGATCACACATTTAGCTAATGTATGTACAGTTCCATTAGCACTAGAACTGGACTTAATGAATGTATTTTTTACATTCATTTGGGGGTCAAGACTAAACCCAGTGAAAATAGGTACACTTTATGTAAGTAGCAGAAAAGGAGGGTTGAGTTTGATACATCCAACTGTATATGTTTTCTCGCTAAACTTCTATAAAATTTTAGTGAGTTTGAAAGATAAGGAAGAGTTACTAACAAGAATTATAGAAGATAAATATAAAGCATTTTGGGAAAACCTAGAATGTGTGAAAAGAAGTAAAAATGTTCATTGTATGGACATGAAATTATATCAAGAAAAAATACTGCTATGGAAAATTGAAATAAGAAAGACAGAAAAAATTAGGATATGGTATGAAAATGTTATGGAAAAATTTTATTGTGTTTACCACTGGAAACAAATAAGTAAAGAGAAAACAAGAGCTCCAAAAGTGAGAATTAATAAATGCAAGAAACATGTAGAATGTACAGATTTTTTTATGGAGGTTATCAATAAGCAAACTATCGGTTAAGGCAAACATGCCATATAAAACAGTAAAATAATTTGTATACATTGTGGTGAAGTAGAGACATCTGAACATGTTTTTATAAAGTGTAAAAAGGATACGTAAATTGTGGAAAGAGATATATGATAAAGGATATTTAAAAGAATTGAGAAATATTAATTAACATGGACATTATGAAAATGTAAAACAAAATGACATAAACTGGATGCAGAATTGTTATGTATAATATGGAATGAAAGAATTAATGGTAAAGTACAGTGGAAAGTGGTCATTACCAGAGATTTTGAAAAAAAAAGTAAGGCGTTGGTTGCGGAGAAAGGGGTAGGGGAATATAAATTGAAAGTTTAATATAAATATGTGTAAGAATCATGCTAAAAATATTGTAAATACTGTAAACAATGTAAATATATTATGAAATGTTGTATGTTAGATGTATATATTTGTGAATGTAATAATAAAGAACTCTTGCTCTTTTTGAGAGGGGGGGGTGCTTTTCATGTTTCACTTCCTAATTCTGTTCCAGGTGCAGAGGCAGGTTGTTCTACCAAGGACAAGTTGTTGTTAGAGCAGAACCAGATTAGTGGTGATGAAATATCAGAGGAAAAGAGTGAGCAGGAGTATGCAGAGGTTGTACTGGGTTCAAAGACAATGGAGCATTTGTAAATGGAAATATTAAGCAACTTGGAGTTTATGAAGGCAAGCAGGCCTTCAGGTAATGTAATTTCATGCAGCGAGAATGGAGATATATATATATTTTTTTTTGTGAAAGGGTGAAGGTAGTCAAACCTTTGCAAGATTCAGAAGCAGTGTTCCAGCAGAGGTTATTCAAGTGTGAGAGTGAGAGCCAGAATGGATGTATTATTACAACCCTTCAGTCAGGAAGGTTGTAGGATGTTTTATTACAGGACTTAGTGCTGTAGAGTGAACCAGAGAGCTGTTTCCTGGGCAGATATAATGAACAGACTACAGGAAGAAGAAGCAGAAGTAGTAGTGAAGGAGAAAAAGAAGTAATGTGCTGGTAAGGTAAAGGAGGGAGAAAGGAGGGAAGAAGAGAGAACCAAGAAAGAAGAAGTGTCTAGTAAGAATTAGTAGCAAAGAAGAAAAAGGACTAGCCATGTATGGTATTTGGGACAACATAATAACACTGTTGGGTACTTCCCCGCAAGAGATAAGAGCATTTATACATATTAATAAAGATATTTTATGTGACATTATATTTGAATCAGGACAACATATGGAGAAATTTTGGGGACAATATGAGTTAAAGAAACACTGTAACCCATGGAATTTATATATTTTCTAAGTATTTAACAGAAAAACTAAAACGAAAATATGTATTCATTTCCAAGCTGAAGTTGAGAAAGAGACATTAAAAGAATATTTAAAGACTGTGCAGAGATGTGCTTAATATTACTAAATTTTTATGACAATAGAAGTTTGTGGACTGGAGCCTTGGAGTGTAGTATATTAAAAATGGAAAATGAAGATTGTGCACATCCAAGTGTGATAAATATAAATGGGAACAAAGGTACAGTGAAATATTGGAGGCAACAAAAAACTTTTTTTTATTTTTTTGTGAAAAAAGTGACCATGTAATTAACAATTGTAATAAAAGGAAATGTTATTATATCTGTGACAAAGTGAGCCACGATGCAAAAAGATGTGAACTGAAATGTTTTAAATTTGAAAAAAACAGTCCAATTATGGATGGATTGTAAGGAAAGTATAGAAGAACATAAGAAGAAAGCAAGTAGAGAACAAGACATTGAGCAAGAGATATAACAGGAAGAAGAAGAAATAGAATAAGAGCAAAAAATTGCAAGATAAATAATTATAGAAAATACTGAGAAAGTAGAAGAAAGTAAAAAGAAAAAAAGGAAATGAAGGAATATTAGAAATAAATTAAGAAGAAATTAATTTGGAGGGCAGTCAAAGGAAGAAAAAATTCTATTGAGAAAATGGTAAAAAATAGGAAAATAAAATACATTGGCTGTGGTATGAAAGGAAATAAGAAAGGGAAAGGATAATAAGGTGGAGTAAAAACAAGAATGTGAGAAAAACAAAAGACATAAATGAAACACTTAGCATAACAGTTAATGTTAATAGTATAAAAACATAAAACAAAGAATAGAGGTATTAGAATGGTGTACAACACTTGACATGGGCATGATATAAGAATATTAACAGAAGAAGAGTGTTTATAAACAAAATTTATGGGGGGATAAGATTATTCGGAATATAGGAAACAGAATGTGTTCAGGCATATGAATACTATGCAAAAAATCAATAAACATTTTGGATTTTACCTTGGTTATAATAAATAGAGTAACAGTAATAAATGTGAGATGGAAGGGCCATGTCTATAGAATTACAGCAATCTATGCATGTGTGACAAAGAAAGAAAGAGAAGATATGTTCAAGAAAATTCTAGATTATGTAAGTATAAACATGGATTTGATATTAGTGGGTGATTTGAACTGTGACTTAAGAAAAAAGGGTTGGTGATGTAAAAACAATATTAACAACGATTAAAATTGGAAAGTTATATATTGGGAGCAGTAAACAATGGACATACAGAAGGTTTAATTTACGAACACAGATTCATTATTTTATTATGCCTGAAAGTTTAAAAATAATACAGCAAATGGACAGCATGTACAGTATTTTCAGATCATTTGGCAATTTTGATAGAGATTCAAGAAAGAAATGGATTTATAAAAATAGGCAAAGGTACAAAGAGAATAAATGAAAAAGAGTTAGATAAAGAAAGTGCAGAAATGATCAGACAATTGTGGAAATAAGAAATGAGAAAGGAAAAAGTGTGAGACGTTAACAGGAAATAATGAATGTAGTAAAACAATATATAGAGATACATCTAAAGAAAAGAAGATAAAATGAAAACAAAAGTGGAAATTTAAAAAAGCAACAGAACTAGATAATAAAGATTAAAAAAAAATAAGTAGCAATATAAGAAGTGAGTAATGCATTAAGTTTAGTAAATTTCAAATCAGCATCTGGACCAGGTGAGATAGAGTATCAAATCTATAGAGATATGTTAGATTGGTAGAAGTAGTATTTTGTGCACATTTTAAATGAATGGCTAGATGAAGTTTCTGGAAAGGAAGTAATATATATTGGAGCCATGAGATTTATATGGAAAAAAGGGCAAAGAGAAGACATGCGAAATTGGAGACTGATAGTGCTTAATAATTATGACTACAGGATTTTTCATGGGAATAATAGAAATCAGATTGGAAAATAAACAAAATATTAGAGGATACAATATTTGGAAGTAAGAGAAAAGGAAGTCAAGAATTATTAACGCTAGCAAGATAAATTGTCTATGACATAATAAAGAGGAAAACAGAAGTTAAAATGGTGGTAGGTGATTTGAATAAAGCATTTGATAAGAAGCAACATGAAATTTTATGAGATATAATGAAAATATAAGTTAAAAAGTACAAAAGATTTTTGTTACAACGTATGTGAAAAATAAAGTAAAAGTGATAGTGAATGGATTGTTAAGCCAGGAAACAGATATAAAGAGTGGTATAAGACAGGGATGTCTAGCGAGCAGTAATTTATTTATGTTAATTTTGACTGCAGTGGCTAGTAAAATAAATACTACATTAAAGGTAGCAGAATATAGGACTACAGAAGGAATTATGTTTTCATATGCAGATGATATAGTGTTAATAACAAAGAACAAGTAATGGATGGAGGGAGCTATTAAGATACTTAATAAATATTTGAGGATCATAGGAGTAAATGGAGATAAGAGCATAGGATTAGGGGAAGATGGTAAGATAGGGAATAGTTTAACATGAAGGAAATACATATATTAGGTATAACATTTGGAAATGAAATAGGTAAAATACAACAATGGGAAGATATAGTAAAAAAGTAAGAAATGTGTGTTTATTTTGGAGAAGGTACAAATTGCCATATAAAAAAAGAAAATGTATTTAATAAATTCTGTATTCTTGGAAAAAAATGCATACTTAGCAAATAATTTTATGATCCCTACAAAACATGAGAAAACTAATGACAGTTATGTTTTCATTTATATGGGGATTCAGATTTAACCCAGTAAAAAGAATATTATTTGTTAAAAAAAAAGAAGAAGAAGGAGGGTTGGGATTAATAAATCCAGTGGTATATGCAGCATCATTAAATTTATACAAAATGTTGAGATGGATGAAAGAGGAAAATAAGTTATTTAAAAAGTGTAATAATGAAAGAAAAATATAAAAAATGGTGTGTGATGAGTAAATACAAAAGAGAAAAAGTTGTGAGTAGGGAAGTGAATGAATATCAAGGAAAAATAATATTGTGGAAAATAAAGATAAGTGACATAGAGGAAAAATGAAAATATGGTGTTTGAACACAATGAGCAAATGTGTTTTTCCATTAGAAAGAATTGAGGAAGAAAAAATAAAATTGATAAAAAAGAAAACAGAATGGTGTAAAAAATAAATAGAATGTAGAGATTTTTTATGGAGATATCAGTAAAACATTGACAGTAAAAGAGAACATATATTAAAAAATAAAAGAAAGAATATGCAATTATTGTGGTGAAGCTGAAACAACAGAACATGTTTTTTTTTAAATGTAAAAGGGGTAAAGGAATTATGGGAAAGTTATATGAAAATAATTACCTGGAAGGAATTAATAAGCTGGAAAATATTAACGTGGATATTATAAAAGTAAAAGATGGAAAGCTGTAAAGAAAATAGATGTTTTATGTAATATGGACTATATGGAATGAAATACTGAATAAGATAAAGTTTAATAGAAAATGGATATTGGCAGAAATATAAAAAAATAATATTCTGGCAATGGGAAAAGGGTAGGGGTTCATAAAATGGATGCATATGAAAAGAAAAAAATGTATATATGAAGTTATGTAAATGATGGAAAGTTGCTTGGAAAAGATTGTAAATAATTTTAAATAATATATAATACATAAATAATGTAAATGTAGATAACATATTTAATAAATACTGGTACTTGTATAATACATTTCCTGGTGTAAATTTCATGTTATACTGTAAAGCAGCTATGCATAGTATGCATGGGGGTATCAGTGATTGCTGTTTATGCTATTGATATTAAAGTAATAAAGTACATTTTCATAACTGTCATGTATCTGGGCTTTACACGGTAACAAGATAAATAAGGGTAACCATTTGAAATGTTGGGACCAGCTAAAGAAAGTCCCAAAATATGGAGACTGAATTGTCAAAATAAAAGACTTGCATATACTTAGTCTGAGACAACATTTCTAAGAATATTCCCTTTTCTCTGAGGTATGGCAATCTCAGAGTTTATATATATAAGTTTGGGGGGAGTGTAGGGGGCTTGCCCCCCTGCAGAAAGAAGTTTAAAAGAGAAGAGCAATTTTCAGTCTTTTTTTCTGGCTTGTAGGCATTTGGCATTTTGAGTGCCGACATTTCAATAGAGAACCTAAGGAAGGCTGTAAATAAACAATCCATGGTTGCGATCCTGGTCTGGGGGTTGTAAAAGTGTATTGATTCTATTATATGTATATTGAAATACAATAATTTTCTCTGTTTCTATACAGATGGAGGTCTAATATTCTCAGTTTAAGCTGCAGACAGAGGATTTTTAGGCAAACGCAAAAAAAGAAAAAAGATGAAAAGCATTAGAGTTATTAATATCACCACTAAAACGTAACAGTCTAATGTTTTGTTTAAACTTTAATAAGACAAAGCCAGCTAAATTGTTAATTACTCAGTAAATCACAATTTATTGGCATTAACTGCCTTTATTTATTCACAGCTTTGAGAAATTGGAGTGCTTTAAGAAAAATATTGATAATTGGGTTGATACATATGCCTACAGTCCTCGTTTTATGGAGACTGAATTCCTTTAATGGCTTCCAGACAGGACTCCATAATCTCCACTGATAAACTTTTTTTCTTTAATTGAAGACAAGTAGCAAAACAGGTGCAGAGAGTCATAAGAGGATTTGCCAGTGTGCTCTGAATGAAATCTGCAAGGGTCATGTGTTGCATTTGCATTCCACCAGTCAGTTTAAAACAGTTAATACTTTATTTATTTATTTATTTATTTATTACCAAATACTTTTAATTGGAGACAATAAGTCTGCAGATGTACAAAATCAGGAAAGGTTTGAACAGTGTGTTCTGATTGATGTCTACAAGGAGCATTTATTAATTAACTTTTAAAGGGGAACTGGCAAGCAGTTAAGTGAAAATAAATGAAGTTTGAAACTGTGGGAAGCAAATAGTTTTGCAAGTTGTTACTTCCCAGCAGCATCAGTATTTCAGTGCATTATATACAATAGTTTTAAGTGTAGCCAGTGCATAGATTAGTACCAGGCTAACTGCCCTTTTTGGTCATTTTAAGTCTAGCCAGTTACCACATTTGTGAATCAAACACTGCACCTTGTGTCTGTAAGGTAAACACCATAACCATAATGCCAACCTCCCACGCATTTTTTTGTTTTCTTAAGGCTAAAGGCTAAAGTTCACTGAGTGCAATCAAGTTGTTTTTCACATCTGTCGTGAGGAACAGAGATAAGACAAGGACAGATGCCATCTGTGTAAGTGGAAACATAGTCTATAACATGTGCTTTCAGCATAATTAAACCTAAGTTTAAAATAGGTAATGCCTGTGGGTGCAACTGTCTATTTGGGGCAACGGTCCCTATATGGGGATAAACTCTCTTTTTGGAAATTGTATATATGTGTGTGTTTGCAGAGAGTTAAAAGGGGTAGGGGGTTGGAGGGTTTATTATTTTTTTTTCTTTCTTTAAAATTGACTGGGAAATGTGTATTGGTTTCAAACAGAGATGAGAAGCAGCAGTTGCATACAAGATCAGTTTGTCGTACATTAGAGTGTGCATGCCAGCTGGAAACACATTCAGAAGAAATATCTTATATACTATGTGAAAGTAGCTTTTTATCAGAATATCTACTATGTGAATATTAAAATGGTATGTAAATCATCTTTCAAGTAAAGACAAAAAAGAATTATATTAAGAAATGTAGGATGCAAATAGCAATGTAACTGGAGAGACACTTGGATAGAAGTGAGCATGTGAATTTTGTCAAGAAAGGATTACTGGACAGACCTCCGGGAGAGTATTAGAAGCAAAGGAAAGAGAGAGTAATAATACAGCTTGTGATAGAGGCTGCAATCATGATAGAAGTGAAAAAAGACAATAATGGTAAACTTGTGTAATAAGGAGTTACTGGCATGCGAGGAGGAGAATTATATTTGCATGTATTAAAATTCCACCTAAAACTACTTAAGAGAACCGTGGAAGAAATAATAAGCTTACAACAGGGAATATTATTTATGGATGGCAACTGGAGCCTTATTTCCAGTAATGAGGATGTATTGGGAGACCAAGAAAGGAAAATGTAAGGAAGTATTTAGATAAGTCACCTGGAGGTGTGAACCTTGGCTGCAGATGATTGTCACTGTTGGCACTCCAACCTCATATGCAAAAAAGGGAAAAAGGGATGTGGATGAATGAATGGACACATGAGTTTAGAAAGATTGCTGTTATGCAGGTATTTTTTGCTAACAACTCCAGAGCATGGAAATATTTAGCTCCACAACTTAGGTAGCAGAAAGTGGGTGAGGCTGTTGCCAAACCTGGGGAACCTATGAAAAGGGAGTGGGAGGTTGGCATAATGGTTAAGGTGTTTACCTTACAGACACAAGGTGCGGGGTTTGATTCTCACATGGGGTAACTGACCAGACTTAAAATGGCCCACAAGGGCAGTTAACCTAGTACTAATCTATGAAACTATAAACTATGGAAAATAACCCAAGATTCTGTAAAGGAGTTAGAGATATTTTTTTGGAAAGTATGTGTAAAGCAGAGGAATATGGAAACTAAGAAAGGACATAAATGGAAATATTTATGGAAGACTTAATTATATCAATATGGCAGGAAGATGAGACTCAACAAGTAATACTTAAGACAGGAAGAGATAAGATAAAAAAGAAGTGATTTATAATCACTCTCCAGTGATGTCTACAAGAACAGATGATTGCTGTGATAGTTTGAAAGTTAGGAGGGAAGAAAGTGCCTAGGAAGGTTTTGTTTAACAAAATTTTGAAAGGGGTGAAGTACCAGCATCTCAGAAGAAAGCTGTGGTGGCTATAGTATGCAAAGAGAGTACAGGGGTCTATATTAAGTCAGTGAAACAGCATTATAGCGAATGCCGTTTCACCGACACATATACAAAGCTGACAACAGCGAAACCCCAGATCACTGATTTTTTTCCCTGGGGAAAAATCAGTAGACCAACAAAACACAACACACCACTTAAAACAATGCAGAGTGAGGGGCTTCGCCCCGCACCCCCCCCAATGTGGGGGGGTTGTGCCACCCACACACCCCTAACTAAATATACTAACTCCGAGATCGCACTACAGTGGGGTAAAGGGCAATGTTACGGCTCAGGTCAAGCGAAAAATCACTGACCTGAGCTCTCGCTGTTGTCAGCTTTCGTTCAATATGTGTCGGCAAAATGGCATTCACTGTAATGCCGTTTCACTGACTTAATATAGACCCGAGTAAAGACCCTTCAGACCTAGCTGCATATAGATATATTTCAGTTTTAAATCATGATTTTATACATTGACAACATTAATAGAACAATGATGATCCAGAAGGAAGCAAAATGTAAGAAAACATGGCTGTTGTTGGTAGGTCTTGTTGCAGAGAATGCATTAAATAGAGTCAGCTGGGATTTTATGAGTAAGACAGTGGTAGGAAAATGCATTTCCTGATAGAATAATAGAATTAATAAGAGAGATATATGAAGGATCAGAGGCAAAAATTAAGATTCATAGGTTTATACTGGGCTAATGAACACTAAGACCTTTATAAGCCTTAGTAACCCAAATATGCACAATGAGTTATTCTATCATAGACAGTATTATAAGTGGGCTGTGTTAGTTATGGTATGATTTAATGAGTGCCTCTGTCCATCATAGACATAGGTGCCAGACAAGGGGTGAGTTTCCAGTTTCTCATCTACTAGCCCAGGTTATGCTTGAATAGGTTTAGGGAAGGACTCTGCTATAGGTTCATAGGTTAAGGTGGGAAGTTTCCTCTTCGAACTGTGTTTGAACAGAGGAACCATGCAGTGATACTCTCTTTCTCCTTTGTTATTTTCTTTATATTTAGAAACATTAGCAAAGAAAATAAATGACTTGTACATTCAAGATTATAACTGGTATAGTAATTAAGGAAAGTTACCTTTATTTACAGATGATATTATTTTGTACTTGATAAAAATCCAGAAGTGGACATTTCAGTGCTGTGGAACATTTTGAGAGAGTTTTAAGTCTTTTAAGGATGTAAGCTAAATGAAGATAAAGCAAAGGCTGTAGCAGTAAACTGTGTGTCCGTGCTTGGTTTGGTTCAGCAGTACCCATATTTGTGGAGACATGACAAGATAAAAGTATTTAGTTATATGAATTAAAAAGGATTCTAATTTGCCAGCTAAAGATATGTGGGATGAGATTAAAGAAAATATAATGCAAAAATTAAGAAGCTGGAAGCTGTTGGTTATGGATATAGATAGTAAAATATAAGCAGCAATTTTTTTTAGGCTTTTTTAGTCTTATATACAGATCAGGCATATTTTCATCAACCAGTGGAGAAGCTGGGGTTGGTAATAAAGAGTTGAAGGAATTTTCTTGTGAGAGGAAGAGAAAACGAGTTAAGTGGGATAAGTTGATTCACCCCATAGAACAAGGTGATTTAGGATTACTTGATTTGAAGGAATAGTTTAAAGCTACACAGTTAAGACTGACATATGCAACACAAGGTTATAAATCAAAGTGGAAATGGTTGATGATGAAATGCGAAGGGTGGAGAGTAGGATTTTGGATTCAGGACCCCAAGGAAAATCACAACCATTCAAAATATTACATTTATAAAGCAGCAGAAAGTATTCTAAGAACTAAGCCAACATGGCAATGGAGAAAAGAAATTTTACCATGTAGGGATAGAAAAAATGCACAAGATGGTTCTGGAATTTACTGGAGGAAATTATCAAAAAAACAAAGAATTGGGAAGAAATAGGCAGTGAGAAAATAGTTATAGAGTGGGACAAAGTTCCACAGAAGTTTGGACTGCAGATTACAGACTGCTTTCTCTACCAGAGATGGATTGCAGCGCATAGGCAAAGAGAAATTGGTAGGGGAGTGTTAAGTGAAATATAAGGTCTGTTAAGAGTTTTTAGCTAAGTCTAGAGCAGAAGATGCTGTTAAAAAGGACCTACTTAGTAGGACATGTAAGATATTGCATTACTATAAGTATCAGTCAGAGGAGGTTAGAAAGGTTTGAGAAAAAGAGAATGAAAAAGCAGTTTACAAAGGACCAGTTGAAGGATTGTCTGTAGTGCTCCCAAGTATGCATCAAAGTCCAGAATGTTTAGACTTTTTACAGGAAATGTTTACATATCCCAAGCAGACTTCAGAGATTTCTTTCCTCAGATAGAGAGCACTCAACACCAGGTTTTGCAAGGCAGGAATGCCTATATACCAGAAATTAGCACTCAGATGATTTTCTCTCACACATCTATTTCATGGGTGAGCACCTGACACAGCAGTGTTCTCTTAATGGTATCACATTGACCAAACGTGTTTCTGAAGTATGGGATTTCTTTTTTTTTTTTTCTTCTATTCTAGAGTGATAAGCTCCAGTTCTGAGTTTCACAGTAAAGCTCCTTTAGAATTCATATTTAAGGTGTCTTGAAATTCAGGAGAATTATTTTCTGGTGATTTGCTAACTACACTTATTTGTTTGCGCCTAAGTGAGTAAGTCAGCAACTGACAGATGGCCTTCATTTTAGTATAGGCATTGCGGTATTTATGAATTTCTTTAGGATTATTTCATCTGTGGTTAACTGTGTAGCTGAGATATGACATCTGCATATGTATCTGTTTTCTGGTCATGACCCTTGCTGTACAGTAATTTGCCTATTCACTGTTCTTTCCCTTATATTTTAGCCTCCTCTTCATTTTGGCTGGCTTGAGTACATTGTTTGGGGCTATGTGCCAACAGTAGCTCCTACTCTAAGGGTTTTGTCAAATGTAGTGCAGTTATGGGAGAAGCTTCCAAATATGTAGGCTTTTGAGGTAGGCTGGTGCAACTGATGTTGAGTTCTCCTTTCCCTTTTATAGAGTAATATTTCTTGTAATTTGGAGCTTGGTAGTGAACTTGGGACCCAAAATTGCATGTAGATGTGAATGTGTGCTTAAGAGGAAAGACCCGACAACCTACCTCCATTTCCCCCTTTGGTTTTAAAACTCGGCAGATAGCTGCAGCTATCGTTAGGGCACTCTAGGAGTCTGATGTTACTCATAAGAAATGGATCAAACAAGTCTTTTATAACTTCTTCCATTCCCTGTCTGCATTTGTAAGGTAGAACCAGAGAAAACATGGAGGAAACACTCATTTTTAACATTTGATCTGATGTTGTTATTCTTCGTTTATTCCTTACTCTTGGGATTCGGTTCCGACCTTGGAACCAAGCCGGCCTTTTTTCAGTTTCGCGTCAGCCACAAACCTCTTGAGCTAAGATTTTACCCATCGTGCCCTTCTCCCTGTTACCACAGATCTTGTTTGCCACGTTGCTGTTCTGCTGTGTCAAGCTGTTCCTCTCCAGCTAAGTGTATATTTTTGATAATTTTTGAGTTGTTTTCTCACAGAATTCTTAGTTTTTCGACTTTATTAAGTCATATCCTCTTATTCTTTATTACTTGTACCTTTTTTGGTATCTTCTACTATCATTGTTGGTAGTCTTTCCTTGCCCTCTCTTGGGCCTTGCTACAGTGTGTGTGTGTGTGTGTCTAGTTTTTGAGTATTTTGTGGATATAATGTCTGAGAAGAAAGGGAGTCCAGGCTTTAAGAGGTGTTCGGAGTGTGGACACAGACTGCCTCACTCTGACACGCATGACTTGTGTGTTTACTGTTTGGGCATACCTCATCTCACAGTGAAGCCGCCCTGAAAGATTTGTAAAGGTTTTTCTGCCAGGACTTTGAACAAATGTAAAAATAAGCTAATACTAAAGGGTCTCCTTAAGACCCCTTTCTGCGAGGCTGTTTCTGGGTTGCAGGAATCTTTTCCTCCTTTCAAACAACATAAAAGGTCTAAGTCTCTTCCTTCATCTCCCTCTGGAGACCCTAAGGAATTGAAACATAAAAAGGCTAAATTGTCAGTGTCGTCAGTGCCAGCGGCTGCTTGACGACACCGTTCTTGATGCAGGAATCTTCCACACTGTTGATTACAGTGCATACTGCTTCCGTGCCGGCTTTAGTGGCACAGACTAGACAAACACCGCCAGTTTTGGTGCAGACATTACCTATACAGATACCTTTTTTCAGTGGTCGTGCTAGCCCTTTTTTGGACAGGCCAGAATCACCTTCAGGGCTTTCAGTGAGGTTTACCAGAAACCTTTCTGAACATGATGTGGTGCGTCTTATAGACCAGCTGCTTTTGGCCGGAGGAATTCCTGCCCCTTCAAAAGTGTCTCTTCCCTCTGGAGTTGATCACCCTTCTCCACAGACTTCTACCTATACACCTTCAACCTCTGTGGAGGTTTCAAGGCATCCCTCCTTCGGGCGGGACAGCCTTCCAGGCCTTGGAGAGGACACTGGCCGCTGCCTGTCGGCCGCCTCTGTCAGAGACTATGGGTCTATATTAGAACATCAAAGTTTCAAAACTTCGACTGTTCTAGTATCGAACCCTATTCAGCGAATGCTGAAAACATCGAACATACAGAACAGCAAATGTTTTCCTAGGGAAAAAATTTGCTGTTCCAAAACACATACACACAACACAAGCACACCAAACAAACAGCAATCCACACACATACACCTAAAATCTTACACCTAACCCTACACTACTGTGGTATACACACACCACTAACTATCCACTTACTTTAACCCAAACCCTAACCATAAGGTCCGTCACTATCGCACACTCACCTCACCCGCACCCTAATCCTAACTCACTTACCCCGCCCTAACCCTCACGTCCACACAATCGCACACTTACCTAACCCATGCCCTAACCTTAACTCACGTAACCCGCCCTAACCCTCACGTCCACACAATCACACACATACCTAACCCGTGCCCAAATCCTAACTCACCTGACCATCCCTAACCCTCATGAACACATAACTGCATACATACCTAACCCGTACCCTAACCCTAACTACCCTAACCCGCACTCAATCACACACTTACCTGAACCCGACCCATAACTTTCCACTACAGCGCTGAAAATATCAAAGCAACAGAAATGGACAAACAAATTCTTTCCCTAGGAAAAAATTTGGTTTTCTGTTGCTTTGATATTTTCAGCTTTCGCTGAATAGGGTTCGATATTAGAACATTCGAAGTTTTGAAACTTCGATGTTCTAATATAGACCTGGAGACTACTACTTCCTCTGAGCCTCAGTTGTCTCAATTCACAACCTGCGGACACCGGGCACAAGGGTCTTGGGCCATTCTCCCCCTGGAGAGCCCATCCTTGCAGCCCTCCCCAGAGTCTCCCACTGAGGAAGTCCACCGCAAGACTACGTATAAGAGGAAGCACATGGACTCCACAGAAGAGTCATTGACCGAAGATACAGATTACAATGATGGGGAGGGGTCCCATGTTCACCTTCTGATGAGGTTTCCTTTGATGACATCCTCGAAATTTTAAAGCAGAGAGGTGAATGGAAGTCCTCTAACCCTTCCTCAGAGGAGTCTGTTTTCCTGCAGGCTGCCCTGCCCCCTACTGCCTGGGTTACCCCACCTGCCGATGAGCTCGTCAAGCTCATCGTGCAGTGTACGTGGAAGGCACCGGACTCTGTGGAGGCCATACTTTGTAGGTTGGACAAAATCCTTTCTCCCCCAGAAGAGTGCCCCCCATTGGTTGAAAGATCTCCTGGTAGACACCATGGTGGTGGCTGCTGCTACAAAGAAGGAACTGGCAGAGGAAAGCCAGACTGTTCACCCACCCAGTAAGGAATCCCGGGCAGTGGACAGATTAGGGAATCAAGTCTTTGCGTCATCGACCTTTGCTGTTAGGTCCTTGAACTACCTGGCACATTTCACAAGGCTACAGAGAATCTTGGTGTCCAAGCTCTTTGTGACCTTGGCAGGAGCAGTTTCTGATGAGGTCCGAGACAAGGTGCCCTGACAGCGACCCTAGAATCGTTTTCCAATTCCTCAATGTGTTTGATATCACATGCTACTGAGAGAGCGGCTAGAGCTGCGGGTGCAGGCATAGTCATGAGACGCCATGCCTGGATGCACCTTTCTGACTTTGCAGATCCCTTCAAGGCTTCCTTCCTTAACGCCCTTATTGAGACCACTACTTTCTTTGGGTCCAAGGTAAAAGATACATTGACCAGATGTGAACAAGACGATAATTCCCCATCTACCGTGGGTGCCCGTTTATCTTCTCCTCAGTGGTTTTATTCTGGGAATCAGAAGAGTGGGAAAATGTGGCACAAAAAATCTCAGAGTCCTTTCCATGACTGTCAGGCCAAGTTTTCCCTTAGAGGCAGGGGGGGTTCTAATGGAAGACGTCCCTTTCGGGGCAGTGGAGGTCCGCAAAAATGGGTTTCCAGGGAATCTTTTTCTGGACAACCCTATCAGCGCTCCTGAGGAGCAGCCCTATTGCTTTCCTCTGGAAGCAGTCGGGGGTAGTTTTTCCTTGTACCCTTCTGCCTGGAAAACCATAACCACAGATGCTTGGGTACAAAGGCTCCTCAATAGAGGATACCATATTCCTTTCTTATTCAATCCCCCCTTACCCAGAAGCTTACCTGACATGCCACCAAGTCAAAGGAAAGCCACAGCTATAGAGATCAGAGCTACTTCAAAAAAGAGTCATCCAAGCAGTCCCCCCAGGCCAGACAGGATCCAGCTTCTACTCAAGATTATTTTTGGTGCCAAAAAAGACAGGGCACTGGAGACCAATTCTGGATCTCATAAAGAGAGAAAAATTCTGGATGGTCACGGTTCAGTCTATACTTCCACTTTTGGAAAAAGACGATTAGTTGTGCTCCATAGATCTTCAAGATGCGTACTACCACATAAAGGTGGAAAGGTGCTCAAGAAAATATCTTCACTTCTAGGCGGGAGCCAATCATTACCAGTTTCACGTACTGCCCTTCGGACGCTCTACAGCCCCCAGAGTGTTCACAAAGTGCATGGCAGTAGTCACAGCTCACCTGCAGCTTCAAGGATTCCAGGTGTTTCCCTACCTAGATGACTGACTCATTACTGCCCCAACAAGAATCTACTAGATCAGGCCTTGACTTACATTCTAAACACTGCACAGCAGCTCGGAATATCGATAAAATGGAAGAAGTCAAACCTTACTCCGAGTCACTCATTAGAGTACATTGGAGTGATTCTGGACACAATGACTTGTACAGCCTCTCTACCAGATCACAGAATTCAGAGGATCAAAGAAGCAATACTTTCACAAAATCTAGCCTCAGCTCGAGCTGTTCTTCAATTGCTGGGATCAATGGCAGCCTCCATCACCATAGTCCCTCTAGCAAGGCTACACATGAGGCTTCTTCAATGGCTGCTTCTTACTCAGTGGTACCCATCCCAGCACCCCTTATCTTTTCCGATTCGAATAACCAAGATTTGCAAATAGGACTTGCTCTGGTGGATGTCAAACAACCCTCACCAGTGGTCTCACCCCTTCAACCCTCATCAGCCCAATGCCACAGTGACCACAGATGCCTCCCTGATGGGGTGTGGGAGCTGTTTCAGGGAAAGGCAGTCCAAGGCACTTGGTCACAGATGGAGGCCCATCTGCATATCAATGTCCTAGAACTGAGGGTGGTGCTACAAGCATTGCAAGCATTCCAGTCGATCCTTCCATCAGGAACTATTGCAGTTCAGTCAGACAACATGGCAGTAGTCTGGTAGAGCAACAAATAAGGGGGAGCCAGATCATACCCACTCTGTCGAGAGGCCATGAGAATATGGCAATGGGCGATAGCCTCCAACCATTTTCTGGTAGTAACACACATTCCCTGGAGCTCCAACGTGATAGCAGACAAATTGAGCAGATACATTCTATGGCCTCACAAGTGGTCTCTCAATCCTCTAGTGGCGGCAAAGATTTTCGACCACTGGGCTAGCCTTGCTGCGACCTATTTGCATCCCCGTCCAATCACAAGTGCATCAACTACTATGCCCTGATCCCCCCTCGGGGACAGTCACAGAGAGATGCTGTAGTCCACGATTGGCCCTCGGGTCTGCTATATGCCTATCCTCTGATACCCCTCATTCCCCTGTTCCTCAAAAAAGCACGTCTGTTGAAGAGCAAAGTGATCCGCATTTCTCCATATTGGCCTCAACAAGTTTGGTTTCCCTTTCTGTGGCCTCATCTGCTAGATCGACCATAGATTCTCAATCCATCTCCAGAGTTGATCTCTCACCCGTAGAATCTGGTTCATCCACACCTATCCAGTCTGAATCTGACAGCTTGGTTTATCCCCTTCCAGTGATTGCCAGACAGCATGAACTATCTTCCCCTGTGCATGACATTCTGATTGCTGCTCATAGATCCTCCACCAGACTACTCTACCGCAGCAAATGGAAGAGGTTTTCTCTCTGGCTACAAGATAAACAAATGGACTCTTTTACAGCCCCTGTTTCTATTGTGCTAGAATATCTTTCAGATCTTTTTAAATCGGGGGTAGCAGCCTCCACAGTTCGTGTTCATTTGGCTGAAATTTCTAATTTTCATAATGGCTTCCAGGACTCTTCTTTAATGTCACACAGACTTTGTAAGACCTTTCTGAAGGGCGTAACCCAACTACAGCCTCCATTCAGAGAACCTGTTCAACCTTGGGACCTGGCCTTAGTCCTTCAAGGGTTGACAACTTCTCCTTTTGAGCCTGCATCTACCTGTGATCTAAAGTATCTGTCATGGAAGACGTTGTTCTTAGTTGCTATTACTTCTGCCAGACGTATTTCTGAATTATAGGCCTTGTCTATCAAACCCCGCTACCTCATCTTTCACAAGGACAGAGTTTCATTAAGGACCAATCCGACCTTCTTGCCCAAGGTTGTTTGAGTTATCTGTCAATCAGACTATTGATTTGCCAGTGTTCTTCCCTAATCTTTCTAACAGAGGGGAATATTGCCTGCATACCATGGATGTACATAGACAAATGTGTTTTTACCTTGACAGGACTAAACTTAATAGAAAATCTGACCGGCTGTTTTTGGCCTTTTCTGAATCCAGATTAGGTTGTCCAGTTTCTAAAGTTACTTTAGCCACTTGGTTAAGAAATTGTATTACTTTAATTTATGGCAAGAATGGTATCCCTTTACCTGGCAGAGTAAATGCCCACTCTACAAGATCAATGTCAACTTCTCCAGCTTTCCATGCTAGAACATCTTTGAATGACATTTGTGCAGCCGCAACCTGAGCTAGGCCTCATACCGTCATTGCTCATTACAAATTGGACTTGGCCTCCAGAGGCAGAGCTTCCTTTATTTCTATGGTGCTCCAGAATGTCCTTCCATAGGGCCGCCCAGGGAACAAGATGGCTGGGGACTCTGTCCCAAGAGTAAGAAATAAACGAAGATTAACAATATCAGATAAAGAAGTTATGTCTTATCATAACGTTTCATCTGAGTTGTTTCATCTTCATTTATTCATTATGGCCCACCCATCTTTGCCCTCCGAAGTTTTCTGGTGGATCTCATTTGTCCTTCTTTCCAGTTGTTAGGTCATGTCTGACCAGAGGTAGCCTCGGCTTCATTTTTCCAACTTGCAAAGTAGATCTGAGGTAACAGGGAGAAGGGCATGATGGGTAAAATCTTAGCTCGAGAGGTTTGTGGCTGACACAAGCTTGAAAAAAGGCCGACACGGTTACGAGGTCGGAACCAAATCCCAAGAGTAATGAATAAACGAAGATGAAACAACTCAGATGGAATGTTATGGTAAGACATAACTTCTTTTTTTGAATGGAAGGGGTGAGCTCTATAGGAGAGTAGTTCTAGTAGTAGGCATATTCAGTATACCGTCTGTCTAGTTCCGTATGCATTCCATATTAATTGTAGGGCCATTTTGGACAGTGGTGTTGTCCATTACCATTGGTGTCTGGTAACTAATTTTACCCTGAGTGGGGCTTAGTGTAATTACATACTGGAAGAATCCTTGATGAAAAGTAGCTGTTGTGTAGTGTTTAGCAGCTGTACATAATGCAGAAAACTGCCTTGAATACAGATCTTCAAGAGAAGCTCTTGGAATAAGCATCACTTTTTCTGGTTCCAGCCTCAAGTTCTGATATTCTTGAAGTAGAAGTGTTAGTGGTTAGGATTCAAACAGAGGGCTAAAATGCAATCATACAGAAGACAAGGAGCTAGAGGTGCTGTTTCATGGAAATTTTATGCAGAGATATGAGTACCCACCCTGTTACACAACTTACATACTCAAGTTACTTTTACTTCTTAAAGGTATAGGACATCCCCATTTTGTTAGAAGAAAATATGTGGTTGCTGTGTACTGTACACTTCATATAGTGAATTATTTTAATACTAATGTTACAGTAGTGAGTTATGAGACAAGTATACTTAATAACCCAAAGTAGACTATAATTTCTGTATAAATATCAGTATTATTTACATGCAGTCACTAAATATAGTGTATCTAGTATATCAGACATTATCCTGAGTTGAATTAGCACCACTCATTAACAGCATCTAAAGTAAATTTTAAGGATAGTTTTTGATAGGTAACTGTAGATAAGTTTATAACTGCAGAGCTTCTTCAGCAGTGTCCTGTTTTACTTAGCGTCTCTGACATAGTGTCTACTATCTCCTGGTGGATCTAGTGCTCTGCTGTGTGCTGTTGATTTGCAATCTACAGCAAATATTTTTGGTTTCTTCTGTACAAATGCATGTCATGGCCCCGCACTACATAAAATACTGAACTTTGATGATGAGCATCCATATTTTCTTGTATTTGAGAATTGTGACCAGAATTTTGATCTGTCATGATCTTTCTCCTTCTCATGTCTTCACACTTCTGCTTAGTACTGATTCTGCGCACTTCCCTTTTACTGACTAGTTCTGGTGCTTTCATTCTGCTCTCTGGAGCCAACACTGTGAAAGTTGTTGTGAGCTTGGATCGCAGCTTTCTTCATAGTAGTAACTGTGAAGGAGATAGTTCTACAGCTTGTAGTGGCTTATTTCTGTATCCAAGCAATGCTCAGTGAATATCCATGTGATCTGATGCATCACATTCCATCTACATGTCTTTTATAGTATGTATCATGAGTTTAGCTTGTCCTTTTGATTGTGGATCCTTTGGACATGATGTTATACGAATGCTCAAATTCAAGATCTCTGGAAACATTTTTACACTTGACAGGCAAATTAAGAATCATTATCTGGCATCATCTGCTCATGTGTTCCAGATCTTCCAAATGCTGATTTAAGCATATTTATTACCTTTGTGGTTGTCATAGCCTTGAGTTGAACAACTAAGGATTTTAAGTAATAGTCAGCACATGGCAGAAAGTTAAGATTATTGTTCTGAAACAAGTGCTTTCCCACTTTCAGACATGGCTGTGTCAGCATTTAATGAGGTTTAAATTCTTTCTAATTTTGGTTGCTAGGTATGCCACAAAGGTGCAGTTTTGCTCCTTGTGTTCTGTTTGTGCTGTCCTACTGACTCAGTATGTTGGATCTCTATCTTTCTTTGCAGTAAGTAGGAAAAAAGTAAGAAATGCCAATTTGGTCCACTAACAGAAAACACAAACACACTAGATGACAGACTTGACATCATATCTTTTATTGGAACAGCATATTTTTTGCAGTTACTGTGTCTAACATCAGCAACTTAATAACTACTTTTGAAGGACTGCAACTAGGCTGAAAGCTTGAGTAACTGCAAATCTTATGTTGCTTCATTTAACGGTACTACTGTACTTCACATCTGTACTGCGGTGGTGGTGCTGCGGTAGCGTTGTCGCCTCACAGTAAGACGTCCTGTTCAATTCCCAGCTAAAGTGTCTTCTGTGTGGAGACGTGCGTGAATGGGCGTACCTTGGTTGAAGGTTGTGCGTCAGGGCTGGCAACTCGGTACGTAAAAATCTACTGCTAATCATTAGCAGACCGGAGTTCCGCTGTGGCGACCCCTAACTGGGAAAGCCGAAAGATACAACAACTGTACATCACATCTGTGTAATAGTGTCTTTATGTTTTTCATTGTACTCAGACATTCCTAAATGTGCCTCTTGAATTTTCAAAAGCATGTGGTCTCTTAGCTAAGATTTAGTCATGTTTTTCTCATGTTTAAATATTAAATCTTATGTATATGAGGCAATGCACTCAAAGGGTGAAGATGATTTGCATTGTGTGGCTATCCTGATGTTATGGCTTCTGTTAACAATTGCCTTTCTGTGCCTTCCATTGTAGCTGTTCTCATTTCCTGCAGTTTCTCAGGTGCCACCAGAATTTAAGTTAGAACTTAGTTAACTTATATGTCTTCTGCTATCAAAGCCTCTTATGCATGTGTTCAGATAAGCTTTCTGAAGCATGTCAGCAATACGTATGCCATTATGGCTTATACTGACTTCACTGTAGCCTCATATTTCTGAAGCTTCTGCTACAGTTTTTGCAGTCTAGCTTGTACCTTATGTAATGATTGAAGATGTTTTGCCAAGGTGCATGATTTGTCTGTGCTAATATGCTTCAGGTATACACACCCATGAATCTTGTGTCAGTCAAAGACTATGGCCAATATTTCTCACTCAGTGTATGCATATTTGGTTTGTGTTTCTGTTAAAACTATTGATGCATAGGCAGTGGGCCTGTCACCCTACATTACTACTCCAAACCTTTTTTATCAGGCTTGTGTTCATTCCCTGTTGTTTGCTGACCATTTGCTGTCTCACTGTTAATTAGGCCAGATGTATTTAGCTTTCCTTGGGTTGAGAGATGACCAGGAGAGACTGTCAAGGAGCTTGCAATATTCTCTTTCCAGTGGAAGGAAGAGCAGGCTTCCATACACACCCTCCCCAGAAGCTGTTGTTTGCATAACTTGTTATAGACAAAACACACATTTCTAGTTTATCCATTGCATCTCGTTTCATGTCCTTAGTGGCCTTAGTGGGTCCAGCACAGCAGCAGCCCAGAGCTTCCACTCCCCTTGCAGTGGGTTATCTAACTCAAAACTATTAACCACCACCCTCTGCCTGGCTTCTGTAATACATGAGCTGCTATTCAAACTTTGGCTTTCTGAGTCATACTCTTCTCTGAATGTTGGCAGTATGACTGGTATAGGGAGAGAGCTAGCTGATGGAGAGAAGGAAGGTTGATATATTGTGCGTGCAAGAGACCAGATGGAAGGGAAGTAAGGCCAGGTGTATAGGAGGCGGGTTCAAATTGTTCTATCATGGTGTGGATGGCAGAAGAAATGGGGTAGGGGTTATCCTAACGGAACAGTATGCCAAGGGTGTTTTGGAGGTGAAGAGAGTGTCTGATAGAGTGATGTTTATGAAGCTTGAAATTGATGGTGTAATGATGAATGTTGTTAGTGCATATGCTCCACAAGGTGGGTGTACGATGGATGAGAAAGAAATATTTTGGAGTGAGTTGGATGAAGTGGTAGTGAGTGTACCCAAGGGTGAGAGACTAGTGATTGGAGCGGACTTCAGTGGGCATGTTGGTGAAGTGAACAGAGGGGATGAGGTAGTGATGGACAGGTATGGTATTAAGGAGAGGAATTCAGAAGGTCAGATGGTAGTGGATTTTGCGAAAAGGATGGACATGGCTGTGGTGAATACGTATTTTAAGAAGAGGGAGGAGCATAGGGTGACATACAAGAGTGGAGGAAGATGCACACAGGTGGATTATATCCTATGTAGGAGGGCCAGTCTGAAGGAGATTGGAGACTGTAAAGTGGTGACAGGGGAAAGTGTAGTTAAGCAGCATAGAATGGTGGTCTGCAGGATGATGTTGGTGATCAAGAAGTGGAGGAGGAGTGTGAAAGCAGTGCCAAGGATTAAATGGTGGAAGTTAAAAAAGGGTGATTGTGAGGGGGAGTTCAGGGAAGAGTTAAGACAGGCACTGGGAGGCAATGAAGAGTTACCGAATAGCTGGGTAACTACAGCAGAGCTAGTAAGGGAGACTGCTAGGAAGGTGCTTGGTGTGACATCTGGACAGAGGAAGGAGGACAAGGAGACATGGTGGTGGAATGAGGAAGTACAGGAGAGTATACAGAGGAAGAGGCTGGCGAAGAAGAAGTGGGATTGTCAAAGAGATTAAGAAAGTAGACATGAGTATAAGGAGATGAGGCGCATGGCAAAGAGAGAGGTGGCGAAGGCTAAGGATAAGGCATATAGAGAGTTCTATGAGAGATTAGACACTAAAGAGGGAGAAAAGGACCTGTACCGATTGGCTAGACAGAGGGACAGAGCTGGGAAAGATGTGCAGCAGGTAAGGGTGATAAAGGACAGTGAGGGAAACGTACTCACAAGTGAGGAGAGTGTGTTGAGTAGATGGAAAGAGTACTTTGAAGGGCTGATGAATGAAGAGAATGAGAGAGAGAGAGAAGGTTGAATGATGTGGGGATAGTGAATCAGGAAGTGAAGCAGATTAGCAAGGAGGAAGTAAGGACAGCTATGAAGAGGATGAAGAATGGAAAGGCTGTTGGCCCAGATGACATATCAGTGGAAGCATGGAGGTGCTTAGGAGAAATGGCAGTGGAATTTTTAACCAGATTGTGTAATGAAATTTTGGAAAGTCAGAGGATGCCTGAGGAGTGGAGAAAAAGTGTTTTGGTACCTATCTTTAAAGATAAGGGTGATGTGCAGAGCTGCAGTAACTACAGAGGGATAAAATTGATCAGTCACAGCTTGAAGTTATGGGAAAGAGTAGTGGAAGCTAGGTTAAGAAGGGAGGTGATGATCAGTGATCAGCAGTATGGTTTCATGTCAGGAAAGAGCACTACAGATGCAATATTTGCTCTGAGAGTGTTGTTGGAGAAATACAGAGAAGGTCAGAAGGAGTTGCATTGCGTCTTTGTGGACTTAGAGAAAGCATATGACAGGGTGCCTAGAGAGGAGTTGTGGTATTGTATGAGGAAGTCGGGAGTGGCAGAGAAGTATGTAAGAGTGGTACAGGATATGTACAAGCGTAGTGTGACATTGGTGAGGACTGCAGTGGGAGTGACAGATACATTTAAGGTGGAGGTGGAATTACATCAAGGATCAGCTCTGAGCCCTTTCTTATTTGCAGTGGTGATGGACAGGTTGACAGATGAGATTAGATAGGTGGCCCCATGGACTATGATGTTTGCAGATGACATTGTGATATGTAGTGAGAGTAAGAACCAGGTTGAGGAGACCCTGGAGAGGTGGAGATATGCTTTAGAGAGGAGAGGAATGAAGGTCAGCAGGGCTAAAACAGAATATATGTGTGTAAATGAGAGGGAGGGTAGAGGAATGGTGAGGATGCAGGGAGTAGAGTTGGTAAAGGTGGATGAGTTTAAGTACTTGGGATCAACAGTTCAGTGTAATGGTGAGTGTGGAAGAGAGGTGAAGAAGAGAGTACAGGCAGGGTGGAATGGGTGGAGAAGAGTATCAGGAGGGATTTGTGACAGACAGGTACCAATAAGAGTGAAATGGAAGGTCTACAAGAGGGTAGTGAGACCAGCTATGTTATATGGGTTGGAGACGGTAGCATTGACGAAAAGGCAGGAGTCAGAGCTGGATGTGGCAGAGTTAAAGATGTTAAGATTTGCACTGGGTGTGACTAGGATGGACAGGATTAGGAATAATATATTAGAGGGTCAGCTCAGGTTGGACAGTTTGGAGACAAAGCAAGAGAGGCGAGATTGCGTTGGTTTGGACATGTGCTGAGGAGGGATGCTGGGTATATTGGGAAAAGGATGCTAAGGATGGAGCTGCCAGGTAAGAGGAAAAGAAGAAGGCCTAAGATAAGGTTTATGGATGTGGTGAGAGAGGACATGCAGGCGGTTGGTGTGAAAGAGCATGATGCAGAGGACAGGAAGAAATGGAAACAGATGATCCATTGTGACGACCCCTAATGGGAACATCCGAAAGAAGATGATGATGACTCTTCTCTGCCATAAAGCCATACCTTAATGCCACTGTATCCACTTGAAGATTCTGTAGGTAATTTTGCACCATAATATTTGAATGCAGGTGCAGTGTTTACCATTCCTTTTAGGAATTCAGACTTGTATTTTGATCTTATGATCAACTCCAAACTCTATCTTGCTCAAGTAGCTTTCTCATAAGTAAAATCTGACAAATGAAATATGAACTTGAACAAGTATTGCGCCATCTTCAAGAATCATATTAGTGATTTTTTTTCTGTTGGTGTTTACATATCTTTAGTGGCTTGTACCATTTCAACACCTAGTTGCAACCCATAAATAATGCAAAGATGAAAGGTGTATTTTAAACATAACTCATTAATTTGACACTTTGTTCAGTTTAACACTTTATGAGCTTAGTCTGTCTGGTAGCTTTATTTTTCTGTTGCTCTGCTATAGTTTAGCAGTACCCCAGACCAAAATGGCATTGGTAGTTTGCAACACTTTCTAAGCCTTCAGTCATATCAACTACAGGATGTTGAAAGGCTTCTGGAGCTGACAAAATGATAAATGGTAATCAAAGAAACTTTAAGCTAACCAGGAGTATATTGAAAGTACACAGCTTACAGCTTGCTGTGTGCAGTTTAACACTGAGAGGAATATCTTGTTATGCAAAGTAACAACTGTTTGTTTCGACTGTTTGTACAGGACAATGCTGTGTTGATATATGTTTGTTAATGTCTCATGGGTGTATGGAATTCCAAATTTATCTTGCTTCAGAGCTATTATTTAACCCATATAGTAGATCCAGTCTGTGTTCAAATTTCAATCCCAGCAGCTTCGGCAGCTTCTCACGTTTAGGCTCATGCTGCATCTTTTCTCTCAGAGCTGTATGCATACTGCATGAAACATGTTTCTCAAGTACAGCTTCTGGCAGTAATTTAGTGTGATAATTTGTTTTCAAGTGTCTTAGACCCTTAGACTAGAGTACTCCTCTAAGACATCCCTTTTCTTCTCAGAACTTTGCATTTGTTTATTTTTGCACCTGATACATTTTTATTGCCTCTCTTTTCATTGAGCATTTTGTCTGAAAAATATTTTCAGATTCTAGTTTTATTCAGTTTGCCTTATTACCCAATTTCACTTATTTCTGCAAGTGATTGTGACTTGGCAGAGCTTAAATATGTGAAGCAACTTTCCTCTTGAGCATTCTAGTTCACTTTCAGAACTTGCAACTTTTCCTGCTACACATTCTGTAGACCATTTGTGTGATATATTTACTTTTCTTCTTAGTGTTCAGCTTAGTTTGAGTGTAGACTGCATTTCTACTGAAGTTTTCCAACTGTATAACCTGAATTTTGTCAATCACTCATAAACATTTGCGACTTTGCAAAGCATATTGCGTTGCTTTAACTGAGTCTGCTGAGTTATGACTTGAAACAACTAGTTACGCACTTTATTTTTCTAAACACAGTGAAATGACATTTGACATACAGGCTTTAATTTATACACAGAATAAGGGAACAGTACACATGTGGTTTCATTTAGCTTGCAGTTTAGAGCCAAACTTCAGAAAAGTGATTCAGACATTGTTAGACTCTGATGTAATAGCATTTTTAAAATTGCCTGATTTGACCATTATCCCTTTTCTCACCTCATACTTTTTGAAAATTCTCCTAACATTCTTTTTCATTTTGATATCCAGGATTTCTGTCACAGTTATGTCTTACGTGATCTGTCTATGCCTGTAGCTGGTGCAATATTTACAAACTGCATTTCTGCCATACTCAATTTCATTCTCTGTTTTCAGAACATTAATACTCTGCTCATGCATCCTGGTTCTTTAAAGCACATTCTCACATAATGGCCAACAGCACCACACCTTCTACAAACTTGACATCGCATTACAGTGGCTGACATTCATAGATGTTTAAAAAAGTGTCTGCTGTCAATTAAAGCTGGGTGTGTGTAATTCAGAGATACATTTAGTGTGGTGATGCAATGGGAATCTGTGTGGCATGCAATAAATATAGATGGCTGTACATTGACATGGAAATAAGGAACACCATGCACGTAAAAATGTGGATTATACAAATGACAGCATTAAACATTGGAGAGCAATTCAGAAACATGTAAAACAAGTGCACTGCACCACAGTGCACTTATTGTGAACACCCTGGATAAATATTTTATAGGCAAATGGAGGTACTAGGAGTAGCAGCAGCATGTGCATGCTGACCATGCCTGTCTGTTTCTGTATTTTATGTTTGTTTGCCTACTCCTGCTACTTACTGTTCACCCTTTAGCCCTTCCACAGTCATTCCTTACAAATGGGGCTCTCTTCCCACAAAAAGCCCTTCCTTTTCCCCCTATTATACATTAGGGTCAGTCTTGTGTGTTTTCCTCTGCTTTATATTTCCTTTCCTGCTGTCCTGTTTCCCCTTTTCTTACCCACGTATATGAGGAATTGGGTTAGCCTTTTATTGTGCTGAATTTCAATGACCGTCATTGAGCTACTATGACAACTGTGAATGCTAGCTATTTGGTGCATCATTGCACATATGAGCACAATTTAACACAGTTGAACTCCATTGAGCTAGACTGCCTTAGCGATAATATTAGGCACATCTGTCATGAGCCTTTGTAAATTTCTGTCCATTGTACCTGCTTAACTCTGTTTTCCCATAAAACGTGGCAGCTGTATTTCACTATGCAGTCCATATTTCAATACGTTGGCACTGTGTAAGTTGGACTACACATCTGACTAGCTGTTGGCTGTGTTGCACTACAGGCTACATTTCATTTATCTCTATGCAGCTGAACATAACGTGTCTGTGAATCCCAGCCAATGTCTCTTTTCATGCCTGTAACCACACCTGGTACAAATATATTTCTCATTGCTAATTTATTACCAGGTATTGTCTTGTACATTGTGTAGGGAGAGCACTGTTGTTTCTTTTGTTTTTATTCTTATTATTTGTGTAAATTTTAGTCTTTATTTCCCCCTTATGCTCATGTGTAGTATCAATTTTACATACTTCTATCATTAGTTAAACTATACACTCAATACGTAAGAGGCATGACATGCATTTGAGCATTTTCTACTGTCAGGTCTGAGTATGTCAACAATCTGTCTCTTATACTGCCATTTATTTCATTGCACTCTGTTTTATTTATGATGAATGAACAACATAGATGCCCACATTCATGCACCTTGTGTCATAGCTCAGTCATGTATGCATCAATAGTTTCTTGTAGATCTTAATTTCTTGTAAAGAATAAGTATGTTATGTAGAGTACATTGTTCATGGGCTCACAATGTGCCTGTGAATTGATTTTCAGCACTATCAAGTTGCTTCTTTCACTCTCTTGTAAGGCCAGACTATATTAACTAACTTGCAAGTGGGATATCTGACAATAAGATGCAACTCCGTTTGGATCCAGGGCTTTCAGTGTCCCTGCAGATTTATAGACTCCAAGGTGGTGTAGTATCTCAAGGCAAACACTAAAGTGAAATTTTCCTTAACTATTGAGTTTTAATTTATAAGCAACCAGCTCAAGGAAAATTGTATTTTCTGCAGTTTATGAGCAAGGGGCTTCATATTGTGTAATAATAAATTTGCTGAGGCATAACCTATTCTGAAAAGTGAAAAAGGAAGTTGCACAGTGCAATACTGTTCACAGTAGACTGGGCATAAAGGGCAAGGGGCATCTGCGCAGCAGGAGCAGCAACTATATGAGAAATCATATTATGCATTGGGTGCCTTGATAAGTGAAAATGAAATAAGTATTTCTGCCATCTTGAGTTGAGTTCTGACATCACGCTGTGGCTGCAGATTCAGTTTCTAACACTCCTCTTATAGAGACATTAGTGTTTGGGATTCCAGCACAAGCATCAAGTTTAACCACGCAAGAAACAAGGAGGCAGAAATGTTATTCCTTTTAAGCTTTACTCAGAGTTGCCAAGACTCTGTCCGGTCACATGACTCGCATAAAGAAGGAGCATCTACTTCTTACAGGTGTAGTGATTTCTTCCTGTAGCACTTGTTGTTCTGTCTTTACTTTGAAGGCCCTATGTTTAGTCCATGCAAAACTATATTCACCATTTTCTGCCTGTGTTGCTGAGAGATGCTTTGAAGATCTTTGGCTAAGTACTTGCATAACTATGCTACATCATGTTTCCATTTAAATAGTGAATGTACATGCAGTTGGGCATTTTTTTGGATATAACTTACTTGGGCTCACAACTCTCATTAGAGTATCGACAGTTATAGGCTTTGTGAAAGTTCTAAAGAAATCAGTAGTACTGTACCTAATGTTACAGCAAGCTTTTGTCCATTAAATCTCACATTGTCAAGTGTGCAATAATGAGAACTTGTGTCAGTGTCAGAGGAACAACATATAGTGCAGCTGCATTTGGTGTTAGAAGACCACAAGGCTGTGAGTTCTGTTCCCACTTCAGCTGATTGGATTTCTTAATAAACTACATGGATTCTTTGTGGAACATGGTCTTATTGTTTTTATGTTCTTTTATTTTAGTTTTTTTTTTTTGGTGTGGTGGTCTTTGGTTGGATTTCTCGCACTGCAATGTAGCATTATTGGGGGGCTGCACTCCTTCATGTGTCCTCCTTCAGATGAGATGTTAAACCGAGGTCACATCTGTTTGAGTTGGTGGTAGTTCAGGTGGATGTAAAATATCCCATGGCACTTAGTGAAAACAGTAGGCATCCTTTATTTTATACAAATGTTTATATTATTTACAAATATATAAAATAAATTATGAACATATTTACAACAAAATAAAATATACATCCATCTCAACAAAACTTCCAAGTTGTATGTCTGTCGACCCTCAACTCATTTTTCCACAACAAGCACTTAATTTTTCTCAATGTATTTGGAATAACCCAATTACCTGTAAACATAACTGTCTTCAATCTTTGATTCCAAATAACACAAATAATACAAAACATTTCTTTGTCTAATATGTTGATATATATTTTTATCTAAACCTTAATAAAATCCATATTCAACCATATCCATATTTAATTGTTTATAAACCTGAAATTCATTCAAAATTTTCTTCTCTATTAATATTGCCCAGAACTTTTGAACTTTTTTACAGTTCAAGAAAACATGATCTGCAATTTTTAATTCCTTACAATAAAGACATACCATATTTATTTTTTATATGGTGTATTTGTTTTCTCCATTAGCTTATTCATTTGTAGTCTCCACAGAAAATCTTGACATTCTTAATTTCTCATACACCAAATATGTCTTAGCTTTATGGCTCTAATTTCAACTGTTTAGTTACTCAGGATTAACATAATAATATTCTATCATGATATTTTTATACCATATTCTCCTGTTGTTTTCAACTTTGTCTGTATTTAATTTCCACATTTTTATTTTTATTTATAGCTTTTTATCTCTTTCTTCGTTCCTCCATTCTGTTTTTCTTTTATTCAGTCGTATTAACTCCCATTCTCTAGTATACTTTATCTTAAACAATTTTCTTTTGTAAATGCTCTCGTCTCCATTAATCCGTTCTAACAGTCTAAATAAATTCAAAGATGCACCATAAACTACTAGATTTATTAATCCCAACCCTCCTGCATCCCTGTCTACATGCAATACTCCTCTCTTGACTGGGTTCAACCCTGATCCCTAGATAAATGTAAATATTAATTCTTTTTTATAGATTTCTTTAGCTGTCCTATATATACTTGCCATGTAGGCTATTCTTCTCATCCATATAGAGTTAATTAAGTGAACTTTTTTTACTAAGATAATCTATATTTAGTCCATATAATACTCAACTCTCTCCGTTCCTATAAAATTTGTATCCATTGTTCTTTAACAACTTCAGTCTGTCCAAAAATAATTTGTAATACTGAAATCCCATCTGTCCCAAACATAATTTCCTTTATTACTGCTTCAACTCCAAGTCATCCCTTACTTTTATTGCTATTTAAACACATTCCTAAGCTTTGAAAACAGTCATTTTTTCTAACTATTATTTGTTCCATCATTTTACTCTTCTTAGCTGCAAGAATCATATCAACTATGTATGACATAATAACTGGATATTCAGTATCTTCATTTTGTATAAACTTTACCTTCATCATATCTTCATTTATTCTTTTCTCTATCCAGTTCATAACCATAGTAAATAAAGTACTACTCATACAACATCCTTTCTTTCAGCCCTCTAGTCGTGTTTAATTACTTACTTAACCATCTATTTACTAATAGTTTAATATTACTCTTTTTATATAGCAACTGAATTACGTTCTGTATTTTTCCACTTAAATTATAGCTTTTCAAAATGCCCCATAATACTTTGTGGTCTGTTCTATCAAAAGCCTTATTTATATCACCTATTAATATTTTTCCTTTATTTCCTTGTCTTATATCATCTACTGTTTCTCTGACAGTCATTAATATCTCCTGACATCCACTTCCTTTAATACCATATACACCAGCCTCTAACAGTTTATCTTATTTTCTATTTGTATATGAAAAATCTTCATAAAAATCTTGTAATCTGTATTATTTAAAACAACTGGTCTCCAGTTTATTTCCCTCTATTTTCCATATAACTTTCATCATACCATTACATATTTGCGTGTATCAAATACCATCTTGTGGCCATTCATTCAATACACATATAAATCTTTCTTTTGGCAAAAATCCATATTCTTATGCATTATATAACCTATACTATCCAGAGCTGCTGCAAAATCAGTATTAACTTTCTTCATTATTAAATCCATTTCTGTCATAGTAATCTGTTTATCTACATCTTTATTCATGCTTTCATTAAACTGATTAAGATTCATTCATTGGCTGTCTTTTACTTTTGTTTTCTTACTGTCAACAAATTACACTATAATTTTCATAATTTCAGATTTTTTTTACCACCACCCCTTCACCCCTTTCTCATCACTCAATTCCCTAATTATACCACTATCTTTTTTAACCTTTTTACTCAAGTACCTTGGACAAAATGCCTTAGTTTATACAATAATCTTTTTTTTTCTCTTTATTCTTTTTCTATATATATATGTTTTTTATGTAATAATAACTTTCATTTCTCTCCAAACATTCTATTGTAGTATTCTGTAACAACATATAGTCTTGTTTTTCTTTTTGTCTTAATACATTTTCTCATTTTAAATAGTTTGATTTATATTTTTCTTTAAATATGAACCACCATTCTGTCCAGTCCAAGTAACAGTCTTGCTTAGTTCGACCATCTTTGCCTGGAACAACTCTTCCAAATCAACAGTGTAACTCCACAAGTTGCTTTCCTTCATCTGTTTGAAGATCAGCATTTGCCTCAACCTCCAAAACTCTTTCCTCTTGATTGTGTCACTCTCCCAGCTGCCACTGTGCTAGGAACTGAGCATATACACATTAACGCTTGTTAGATGTATGGACCACAGGCATTATAGTGAGTAAGGGTTCTTTATTTAAAATTCATAATATACATTTTATATGTATTATTTACAGTTATATATAGTTGCTTTACATGTTTTTCTTTATATTTTTACATTTTCAATTCCCCCACTATTTTTTTCCATAACTAAAGTCATATATTTTTCAGAATTTCTGATAATGACCATTTTCCATTAAATCTTATTTTGTTTAACCTTTCATTCCAAATAATCCATGTTATACAGAACAACTTTTCGTTTTATCCACGTTTTGTTTTTACATTTTTATAGTACCCATATTCTATCATATCCATATTTACATTTTTCAATCCCTTTATACTTTCTTTTTCATATATTTTCCATAATTGATTCACTCTATTACATTTCATAAACATGTGTTCTGCGGTTTCCACCTCTCCACAATATATACAGATTCTTTCCTCTAGCTTCTTAAATGACATATTCGCCTTTAGCTTATTTATGAAAATTCTCCATACAAAATCTGTACATAAAAGGTATTTCCTACAATCTATTCATGCTTGCTTTTACAGCTTTTTTTTTTCTTTCTTCTAAATGCTTCCATGGAAAGATATAATGAATATCTTCATTATAGTTTCATACCATTTCTTTCTATTATTTTCTATATTATTTATATCATTCTTCCATAGTAATTTTTCTCTTGATATAGTCTCATTTTGTATTCATCATACCTTTATTTTTTTAAGATATTCAAGCTTCTCCCAGATATCTCTATTTTTTTTATTATATCTGCTACCAGTTTTCTTTGTTTTTCTTTCATCCAAGCCAATACGTTATACAAATTCAGTGATGTTATATGTACAGTTGGATTTATTAAACCCAATCCTCATTCTTTTCTTGAAACATAAAGATTTCCTCTTTTGATTGAGTTTAATCTTGGAACTCCATATAAAGGCAAACCATATAGATAGTAATAATTTTTCAGATTCAACTGACATCAAAATAAACTTGCCAAATGAGCTACTTTTCCTAATATTACTGAATTAAGTAACTATGCTTTTTTCCTGTATGTAAGTTTGAATGTTCACCAGAACAAGCAGGTGTGTCTTATTTTATTTAACATGGTCTTCCATTGCATTACTCTCTGCTGTTCGTTACCATACTTTACTTCTAGAATTTCTATCACTTCCTTACTAAATTGAATACCTTCTGTTATACCAGAAAATCCTAGTCCTTTACTTTTTCCCTCATTAATACTCAAACAAAACACTTTTAATTTCTTGCTGTCTTAATAGCTGTTTTCATCCCTTCTTTATTTTTAACCAGTAGAACTAAATCATCTGCAAAAGACAATATTGGTGGGATCTGTATTCCTTCTGTTGTGCAATATCTAGCTTCCTTTAATGTTAAACTTGCTTCATTTACGATTGTATTCATTATTAATGCAAACAGTATGCTACTTGCCGGACATCCTTGTATTATGCCACTTTTTATTTCTATTTTCTCACTTAACCATCCATTAACCACTAGTTTTAGTGATACACTGATACCAAAACATTAATATTTTTTTTATTTAAGTCTTACTCTTCTAAAATCTCCCATAATACCGCATGCTGTATTTCATCAAACACTTTATTAACATCTGCTATTAGGACTTTAGCTTCTACTTTTCCTATTGTTATATCTTCTACTGTTTCTCTTATAATCATTAGAAGCTCTTAATCTCCTTTCTCTTTTGTTCCAAAAATCATTTCATTCAATAATTTATTTACTTTGTCTACTATTCTATTTTGTATTATCTTCATGAATATCTTATAATCAACAGTGTTTAACATTATAGCTCTAGAGCTCTTTATATCTGTTTTGTCTCCCTTCTTCCATATGAACTTCATTGCATCCATACATATTTTTGTTATCTTGCATACCTTTTTCTAACCATTCATTAAAAACCTCCAATAGATATTTTTGTTGCCTTTCATTCATATTTTTGCACATCGCATATTCAGTTCCATCTGTTATGGTAGCAGCTTCTAGGTTTACTGTTTCTAGAACTTTTTTCACTTCTGTCATAGTAATTTTTTCCCATTTCCTCATTATCTTTTTTTAACTATTTTTTTAATTCCATTTATATTTTCTGTCATTGTCATTTCTAACAATTTATTTATTTATTACATTTGTTACCCGAGTAGTGTCTGACTAGGCCAGGGGCCCGTTTTCAGCAGAGACCCAGGGAGAAAAGCTCCACAATAGTTCAGAGCAATACAAGCATTAAAACAAGACACGCAATAGTATAATACAGTCAGTAGAAGTACAAGCAGTAGTACAATACAACTAATAGTGCAGTGCAAGTACAGGGGGTCTTTTATATACTAAAAAAGTTAAGATAGCAGAGGGTAGATAATTATCCTGGAGAGTGACAAGAGCACAGCCAAATATTTTCATAATATCATTTCTTATTACTTGCATTATTTCTTTCTATGTTTTTGCTATATTTCCTTCCTCATCTCTTAACCCTCTTATTTTTCTGTTATTTTTCTCTTACCATCCTACTTAGGTAGGGTGCTACTTTCTCTTTTTCCCTTGTAAAAACTATCTTTGTTTAAACAGCATCCTTTTAATCTTTTCTTGATTAATTTCATATTTAGTTTTTCTTTTTCTATAAATCCTTTTTTACTTGTTATATCTGTAAATATTTGATTACTGATGTCTTTATATTTACAACTATCTTGTTTTCTTTTTATCCTTTGCCATTCCAAGATCTCTTTTTACACTTCTCTTTTAAAGGTATCGACCAACTTGTCCAATCTTAGTAAAATGTATCATATTTATGTGATCTAACCATAATTGCAAAATTATTCTCATATATTCATTTAATTCTGCTTAATTTATTCTTTTAGTGCCACTTCCTATTTTTATATATCCTTCCTTATCTTGATCTTCTACTCATATTGCTACATGGTCAGTAAAACCTGTAATTTTAATACCTTTATGTAATACTTTTAGGCACTCTGGTAGTATAAAACAGTCATTTTTTGTTTTCAAATTACCCCTTTCATATGGCAACTGCTTATTATTCCATAGATACATATTGCCACTTTTAATTATTTCCAAAATAACTTTAACATCTGCTCCTTCTTTTCTCTTATGCCTTAAATCACATTTAAAATCTCCTGCTAGTATAATTTGCATATTGACACTAACATAATCAACAATTTTCCTTGGCATAATTTCCCTTTGTTTTTGTATGACATGTACATATAATGCCACAATTCTATATACTTGATTCTTCCATTTTATATCCACTAACACTCTTCTTAGTATTACTAATGCTAAGTCCAAAATTTCAGTATTTTATTTACTTAGAATTGCTATTCCTGAACATTTTTCCTCTCCTATATTCCATGTTATCTTTCCTTCCCATAATTCAGTTAGTTGTATTCTCTCTTTTTGTATCACAATTCTTATATATATTAGTATTATGATATTCATATCCAATAATCTACACCATTCTAGCCCCCAATCTTCTTTTTACATTCTTGATAGTATTCACATTTATAGATAAGACTCTCACTCTGTGGAGTATTTTGTTCTTCATCCTTTTTCTATCTTGTTTTCTCCTATTTGTATATTTTTATATTTAAGTTTTTTGTCTTTTACTCTTTTCTAATAGAATTTCTTTTGCTTTTAATTAGCACAGATTTATGTTCTCCCTTAACAGTTGAATTGCTTATTTCTTCTTTTTCTATTTCTTCCCTTGCACTTTCCTTTATTTCCACCATTATATATTTCTCATTTTGTAACTTTTCTATGTTATCTTCTATGACCACATAATTTACTGTAGCTTTCTTCCTTCCTGTGTATTTGTTTCTTTTTCATTGCAATCCATCGATAAATGTCCACCTTCTTCACATTTAATACATTTTAGTTCAATGTTATTTGCTTCTTGACTGATTTTACAACAAATAAAACATTTTCCTTTATCACAATTATTAAATGGTCATTTTTGACACAGAAAAACATGTCTTTGGTTGTCCTCAGTATCTCACCAAACCCCTGTTCCCCTCCCCATTAATTATACTAGACACTGTATTATTTTTTTCATTTGCATTTGCAATATAAATCCACATTCCCATCCCCCAATCCATAAAGCTCTGTTGTCATAAATCTTTGTAATATCCATTACTCTACACACAGTTTTTAAATAGTCTCTTAACGTGTCTCTTTCAACCTCTGTACAAACTTGTATGTACCGTTCCAAGGATTATTTTTCCTTTTTTTTTATGTTGCTGTAAGAATTTCTACATATACTGTGCTTCTTCAAAAAAAAATCTCACAAAAGAGTCTTTATTAATACAAATAAATGTTCTTACCTCTCTGTGTACAATACCCAGTGGTGATATGACACTATCACATAACTCATACCTGTCATGCTCTTTTTCTGTCTTGCTACTTATTCTTACGTGATATTTTCTTCTTACTTCCATTTTCTTTTTATCTTTTCTTTCACCTTCTCTTACAGTTTTTGCATATGATTTCTTTTTTCTGTCCTTATTTCTTGTACTTCCTCCTCTTGTATTCTGTCCATTATTTCACCCCATGATACTTCCTTTTCACTTTCTTGTTCACTTTGTTCAATTAGCTCTTTTAAATATACATCCCACAACCCCCCCCCCCCGACTGAAGGGTTGTAACAACACACTCTTGTTTGTAGGTTCTTTTGCAACCAGGTTCTGCAGAAATAATTCCTCTGACTCTATATTGCACATTTCAGCCACTTCTTTTTGCCTTTGAACAAGCTCTCCTGCCTTTTCGTTCATCTTCTCTCCATTCTCCTCGCTCTGTTTAGCACCCGGCTCATCTTTTGCTGTCTTTTAGCCTCTCTGCTGTTCAACCAACAGCTACAATTGTTCCCAACACCTTCAAAACACTTTTCTCATCCTCCATGTTCATTTTTCTGTTTCCTGCCTCTCTGAACTGCCTACGAGCCCAGACAGGAAGTATAGCGGCCAACTGCGTCCCTGTGTGCCGAAGAGCGGGGGAAGTTTGCTGATGTTCTAACCAAATTTTTCTACTAGTATAGATACCATCTCAGATCTAACATGAAAAGAGGTACCTATTGAAATCAGTAGGGAAAACCTCAGGTCTCCCATGAAAAGAGGCCACACTAGCCTAGTGGGACTAACCTGGTCAACAATGAATGATAACTTGAGTTATCAGAAACTTCAGGATACAGTTTAGTAAATATCAGTGTGAAGGCTGGCAGTGCTAGAAGGAAAGTTAGTGGTTTCCTCTTACTGCACTATGAAATGAAACAAAGAAGTTTTTATTTTATTTATCTGACATTTGTTTACCAGAAAAGTTTGTCTGGGGAATGGCCCGTTTTCAGCATGAGCCGAGGGAGAAAAACTTCAAACACAAGAATTAATTTTAAAAACATTACTAGATAGTGCAATTACAAGAATTATTTAAGAATCAATTAAAAAAAACCACATTAGATAGCACATTTAAAAGAATAATTTTTACAGTAACATTTAAGATACAGTAATCATTATTACTTTCAACTTAGTATGGAGTGATAAATTCCCGACAAGAACAAAACATGTTTCACAAATCTTCAGTTTTGCATAGCAAAGTCGAGTTTAAAGTAGTAATTAAGTAAAATAGTAATATTGTATATACAATTGTACTGGCAATTAGTAAGTAGATAATTTAACACTATTTACACTTTTGAGCAGAGAACTTTAAACAATTTGAATAGAAAGCTTTACACCTTGATTATGTATGTGCAATCAGGCATGACGTATAAAATTAGTCAAGGTAGTAATGCAGGGTTGTTGTGTGATAAAGACATCTAAGCAAGTCAGAATATTTAGATATAATGTGAAATTGGGACAATAAAAGTGTTAAGGGGAAAAAGAGTGAGGGAGATGAGATTATCCTGGCATGTTACACATACAGTGACAGAATCTAAAGATAAATTCTTTTAAGGATTGCTTAAGTAAATGACTGCTGGATAATAATCTAATGTCCATGGGGATTAAGTTCTGGGCGTTAGTCACAGAGCTAGAATAAAGACCCAGACGAATAGATTTGTTGGATTTGTAGACTATTAAAAATTATTTATCAGCCGGGCAGCGGGGATGATTAGGAAGGTAGTGAGTAAGTACAGAACTAACAGCTGGCAGGAAGGTGATTTATGTTTAATGTTCTGTGTCATTTTTCCTTGCACTGTTTCCTTGTTAAGCTGGCGATACAGCAGCTGGTGGCATAGTTCATGCTGATGTAGTGATTTTAGTGCAATCCAATGAGTTTTATAGGACTGATTTATAGCAAACTTTGCTACTTTGTTCTAATGTAGTTCGAGCTGTGATATAAGGGATGTATTTATGTTGGTGGGGATTGGAGAGGCATATATTAGAGTAGGGAGGCGGTAGGCAGTGGCAAGAGTAATTCTAGAAGGATTGGTAAGGAAGTTTTCTGTTCTCAAGTTTTTGATGAGTCTTTTTTATGCAAGTTTGGAGGTCAGGCATTAATTGATCATCTATTATAACCCGTAGTAACTTCGTATGGGAAACAACATCAGTGTCAATGTGGTTTAGTGATGATATTTTGAAGCTGACTTTACAGGATGTAAAAGATCTAGGGAAGATAAGAGTAGTTTGTTTTCTGGGGACTTGAAAGAAGTTGGTTATCTATTAGCCAGCTTTTGGTGGAGTTGAAGGCCTTTTGAGTTAATAGTTTAGGAAAGTGTCAACTATACAGATAATTGTGGAATTTTCTGCATACGTAAACAGTTGTGTGTTTGGAGGATGTATGGAGATCAGGATGATGTGTCGTTAAGTGCTACTTAAAGATTTTTTCCAATAGGAAAGAAAATCACATTTCATAATATGATCATTTCATAGACAACTGCAGGGTACAAACTATGACACCATAGTGAAACGGTGATAGACTGCTGTAAAAGTAGCAGATACTTGGTTCCCAACTTACATGAAGATGCTTAAGTAAAGAGAGAAACAATATAAAGATTTAACCAAATTAAAATATGGTAACATGAGTCATACATATGAGTGTGACAATATATAAATCAGTTACTGCTGGAAGTGCTAATGTCAGGTTTATCTCAAGTCAGCATACGTAAATAAATAGTTCAGGTAAATGTCTTTGCAGGGACCTTTGCACTTCACAATATGCTTCAGACAGCCAGACTCCAAGTGTATTAACTCCAAAACATTACTAACTTTAAATAAACAGATACCATGATAATTAGGGGAATCTGGACTTTGATAGAAAATTAAGTTTTTCCTTTTTGCAGTGATCAGATGAGTTTGGCCATGGAGTATTTGGAGTGTGGGATGTGTGAAAATCACAGCTCCTTACAGGAGTGCCCTACAGAACATATTGTTTTGCATATATGGGAACTGTTGCAGAGGTGCTATATATCCAGGAGATTTTCTGATTTGACTACATAGTATAGATGTGTTAAGACATTCATTTACACTTTTGACAGGACAGTCGTCAGCCATCCTAAGCTTCACCATATCAATTTTGATATTATCTCACTAGTAAGACTATCTGCCGCGGTGGTGCAGAGGTTAGTGTTGTTGCTTCACAGCAAGAGGTTTGCCAGTTCGATTCTCGGCTAGAGCGCCTTCTGTGCAGAGTCTGCATGCTCTCCCTGCAGTCAAGTGAGTTTTAAAGGCATGCAGGTAGGTGCATGTGCCTTCTGTGAAGGTTGGGCACTGGGCTGGCAACTCAACAGTGTAAAAACTCCACTGCCAATCAATCTGCGAACCGGTGATCCGCTGTGGCGACCCCTAACGGGAGAAGCCGGAAGACATTGCTTGCTAGTAAAACCCAGGAGAAAGAAATCTTTGCAGTGTTTGAAATGTAATACCTCTGTGAAAAGGAAAAGTGATCATAAGGTTTGACTCAGATCACATATTATGCCTTGATTTCTTTAGTGTTCGTAATTGTCTGTATTTTCAGATGTGAAGTACAAGTATGAAATAAATAAAGTAAAAAGACGATATTGACTTATGTACCAGATTACTGCCGAACAGAATTTAACAATGTGCTTTATTTGTCATGTACAGGGCTTCTTTCATGACCAAAACTGTTCCCCATGGGAATGAGCTTCATAAATTTTTGATCTGGGATACAGCCGGACAAGAACGGGTAATGTATTTTGTTTATAACTTGCTTTTATTTTTCTCGTGGGCTCTGAATTTATACTCAGCGTATAGTAGGCTACTTTAAATAGACACATATGTGGATGGGGTGGGCTGAGAAGGCAATTATAAAGAATGAATATCTTTCTTAAAAATGCTGTCTCCCCTCCTAAAAACATTTTTCAGTTCTTTTTCTAGTCAGGAATGAAGGGGGTGAGGTGTATTCACTGGGTTTAGAATAAGTAATTAAAAGGTATATAATTTAGGGTTCATTGGAATCAAGTCCCAAATTCTAATTTTTTTTTTTTTTTTTTAATGAGAGATGTTTCATAGAACCAAAGACTTTTCCATATCCATACATGAGATTACATCCCTGTTGCAAATATAATTAGTTCTGGTATTGCTCATGCTTTAATATGCATTTGTTAACCAGTTAGCCCCACTGGACACACATTCCCTTTTCACAGGCGACCTAGGAATAATATCTGGTTAAGTGGCTTACTCAAGGTCACACAGTAGGCAAATAACGACCGAGGGAATCAAACCCTGTTTAATAACATTTGGTCATTCCTCTTAAAACCCCAGTTTGCACATATATTTTGAAGCTGATTACTGTGATGCATGTCATAACATTTATCTCTAAGATTACAATGATTCCAGTAAAAATACTTGTATCAGAAACAATGTTTTGTTAATTAGTGGTACCATCCGTTATGTTATTGTCCTATACTGGATGAATCAGTGGCATAATGACATCAGATGTTTTCAGGCAGAGGTTCTCTTAAGCCCCTAAGAGGCTGGTATAGGACAACATTGTTGATGCTGAAAGATAATAATGGCTGCTAAAAAAGAGGTCTCAGTAGACCAGAAAATGTCCAAATGATATTCAAGGGTCTTTTGGTTCCAAGGAAAATGAAGCACCTCAGACCAGTTTTGGATCTCAGAGGTCTTGACCAGTTTTTTCACAAATCACAATTCCATATTTGTGTGGTAAATTTCATCCTTTGCTGTCTGTCGGAACTGGATGTGCCCTTTAGGCCTCCAAGATGCATGTAAGATAGCCAAGGAGTCCAGATTTCTGTGCTTCAGGGTAGGAGGAGCTAGACATTTTTAATTCAGGGCCCTGCCATTTGGCCTCACCAGTGTCCCCAGGAAGTTCAAAAAATGCATGGCCACAGTATCAGCTCACCTCAGACAGTCAAAAACCAAAGTGTTCTCTTATGTGGAAGATTGGCTGCTAGCTGCCCCAACTTGGGAGTCACTAAAAGAAATAAGGAAGTTTCTACTGCAACTTTTCCAGCCCTTGAAGACCTCAGTGATTATACCAGAGTCCCAGATGGAGCTTTCTCTGGCATAGACCTTTACATGGTGCTGCTTAGAGACTGACCTTGTACACTCAGCCTTCCACAGGACAAAGTCATAGCCCTTCCATTCCAGGTACAGCTTTGGTTTCAGCAGCCGCAGCTCTGTTCCTCAAAGTGTTTGGCCTTATGGTAGTACCAATATCCATAGCATCCGTCCTTTGCAAGTACTGGATGAGGGTCCTGCAGTAGACCCCCCCCCCCCCAGGTTCAGTGCTCCCACCGTGTAGATTCTATGACAATACACACAAAAACTTTTCTGGTGTACTGCCAACATCTCTGTTAATGGCTTTACCGTTCCAGCCTTTTGGCAATCTCTTTATCCCCCCACTCCAGTGTAGTATTCATCATGGATGGGTCTGCTCTGAAATGGGGATACATTATTTAGACAGTCCACAGAGCCTGGTCAGAGCATGAGAAAAGTGTACACATACATTTTTGGAGATGAAAGCTGTTCTCCTCACACTGCAAGCCTTTCAGGACTCTCTTTTCCTGAATTCAGTTGCCATCCATTGAGACAACATTTCCATGGTAAGTTATATCAGCCAGCAGGGAAGAATCAGTAATGCCCTGTATGCTGAAAAGCCATGATTCTATAGCAGTGGGCAACATTTTCATGTCACTTTCTGTTGGCATCCTGGACAGGCCATCTGTCTTGCATACAGGCTTAGCCTATGTTTATTGATGCCTGTCAAGTGTCCTGTAGAATTTTGTGTGATTCCAAATTCAAGAGCCATCTTCAGTATTCTGAGAGGAGTTTCACCTGGCTGCAGCTTTAAGACCAGTGGTTGTTAGATTGGGTGTTGCATAATGGCACATCAGATGTGAATGGCTAGAATAAATTGAATAGAATGTACAATTTCCCCACCATTAGTGTTAACACTGACCAGAGCTGCATCAGCTTCACTAATCTACAGCCGCAAACTATATCTTGCTCATAAAGCATCTGGTGGACACAAGGACAGGCCAGTTGTAGCTTTCCAATAGGATAGTAAAGGGATTCTGATGTCAGCAATTAGGTAATTTGAAATGGAGAAAAATGACAGAGAGTAGCTTGTTGGGAAGTCAGAAAAATACCCATAGTGAGCTAAAAGAAAATTATGTGGATTGTTTAGGAAATGGAAGTAGCTGTGAAGCAGATATGGAGCTGTTACAAACTCTTTTGACACAGTGTTGCCTTTTTTATAGTCAGTTAACACTTTCCAATTCTAAGACCAAATTACTGAACATTGTCTGAATAATCAGATACACTTTTGGTCTAAAAGGGCATGCAACTTTACTTTTATTAACAAAATAACAAAATGAACAAACTAGTGCCTTCCATCATGCCTTATGACCAGTAGAATGCATGCTAATTATAGTCTGTATTCAGGAACAAGATCTTGTGTTCCACATGGCTTGTAAGCTGGGATCTCTAGCCATGTAACCATTTCATGGTGGTTAGGTGTCCCTTCATTCTTTCCTACAGTTTTATCCAGAGCACATAGTCACATCACTGCCAGAGGACATATTGCTGCTAGCAGACATACTGGTTCAAGTCTGTTTTTGCTGTGTTCACTCCCTTGTAATACTGAAGGAACTACAATGAACCTTTTCAAGAAAACATGCCATGATATGTACTGTGTGTATGTGTGTGTGTGTGTGTGTGTGTGTGTGTGTGTGTGTGTGTGTGTGTGTGTGTGTGTGAGTGAGTGATTGCCTGGACACTGGGGCCTCATGCTTGACATTAAGAAGAGCTAGGGGCTGTTTCAGTGAACCGCAGAGCACTGTTGGATTTTTGCCCTAGGTGGTCACCTATCAGTTGACTAGCTTGTTACTGTGTCCTACATCGGTATGTAGTAACTGAGTAAACATAGAGCATATTGCAGCTTGTCTTTTGCTTTTCCAGTTTTTATTATTGATAACTGATTACATGCTTAACTTGGTATTTATTATTGTATTTATTATTGTATGTATTATTTTATTTTGCAGTGATGTGTCTCACAAAATTCTGTGAAAGTAGTGTACTCGATAGATACTCAAGTAATACACCCAGTCTGTTGGTCAGGACAGGGAATGGTGTGGTAGCCTTACAAATAGTTAACAAAGGAAACAGCATTCTTGGGTGTGCTTGAATCAACGACCTTTCGGTTAATAGCCAGACGTGCTAATCAGTTGTACGTCAGAGGTGTACTAAAAACAGCTATCCCAAAATAGCAGAGATTGCACAGTACACAACCAAGGGTGAGAACTGAACCCACATACAATGCTTTAATGTGCTGAGCTACTTCTACAGTCACATCAAGTCTTTTCATAATGGTAGAATGAATGGCCAGTAGAAACTCATTCTGGAGCCCATTAACTTTAAACCAGTTCATCAGAACAAAAAGTTGAAGATATTGGTACTTCATATCTTAGTTGTTCTACTGATGCAGGATACTTGTAAGGTAATTATGGACATGTCAGATATCTACATGTACATTCCCAAACCCAAAGCTCACAGTCATTCCCTTAGTTTTTATGTGTAGGACTTCTCTAACTAATTCTCTTACTTGCCATTTAGCCTTTCTGCTATGCCTTGGATTTTATCAGACAACTAGCTTCAGTATACGTTATCTTATTCTGATGGGAATTCACTGCTGTTTATAATTAGTCTATGTTATAATCTGTAAATCTGGGTAAATGTTGTAAATGTTTTATATAAATTCTCCACAATGTTAATGCATGGCTTAATATGATCATTCCTTGTTATCTTACTACATATGTCTGTATTAAAATGTCTGCTGCTCAGTGCTATTTTTGTACTACATTTTAAAAATTCCTTGATTTTTTTGTTTACACCCCAGACTGGAACCTGAGAAAGTTCCATATAGATCAGAGCTCTATCTCAGTAAACAAATGAAAGTACATATATATATATAAATAAAGAAATTTGGATGACTGCTTAATTCAAGCTGATTTCCTTTAGAGCTTCCACCTTGCAGTCTTGCAGTTTAGTGAAGTTTTCATTGCTTTTGATATGCGGGTGTCTGTCTGTCAGCACAGAGATGTCAGACCTGTGTCTACAGCATAAATTCTTGTCCCTGAATACAAAGTCCTCTATGATAATACCCCAGAGATAGAGCAGAGCTTATGATAGACTACTTTTCATCTTGTAAACACAGAAAACATTTTTCACAGCAAGGACTTTTCTCGGTGACTTGTGTCCTAATGATATCAAGTGCAAGACTGCATATAAGGAAGGATCAATGCTACCTTACAAACATAAGGGATAAGAAAGCAAAACTCTGGAGCAGTTTTTTTTTCTGTTAATGCGAACCTTAGCAAGTGAATTAATGTGGTAGTATTATCAAGCTACCATGAACCAAGGGCTGACATTTTTTCCAGTCCCAAAACAGAATCTGACTGTAGACTCTTCAGACATTGCATGGAGATCACATTTCCAAGACATGAAAATTCAGAACCTATGGGACCTGTCTTTGAAGGCACAGAGGTGGCTGTTATATAATAGCATTTATGTCAGTCTTAAGATCAGGACTTGTCAGATAAACAGGAAGTACAACAATGATGAGGTCCACTGACAAACGGGAAGCATACATTCTTATCCCCTGTATGGACTAGCCATGATGACTAGGGAGAAAACATTTGTCTTTTTGGGCCATACATATTTCCAGTCTGTTTAACACTGCTTCCAACACACTAGGCAGAGAAATCAGTCAGCCATGACTGGGAACTAGACAGCAGATCATTCTCATAAGTAGTTATCCGAGGGTGGATCTGTTTACTTACCACCAACATCATCACCTTTTTTTGTTGCTGCAGACATCCCTCACAGCTATATGTGGGTTTGTGAACACCTCACATGGAACCGGGATGTGTTGTATGTATTCCATTTTTCTACTTTGATTGTAAAATTGTTACTGGCGTGTGAAGGGAAGAAGAGAAAAAACTCAGCTCATTTCTATAGCTGCTTGATAACTAGGACAACTGTGCTTCAGACTTCTAAGGAAGGTTAAATGTTTGCCCAAGAAGTTATCAAAAGAAAGAAGGGGTGAAGAAAGTTTTCTGGCAGTGCAGAGGACTAAAGCTCCGAGTTGTTAATGAGTTGCTTCTCCGCATCTTCATTTGCCTGCTGTCTGATTCTGAGCAAATCACTTAACTGGACAATACTTCTGGGTCACCTCTTAAAAGGAGTGATTGTACCCAGTCTTACCTGGTCAACAGATAGGTAAATTTAAAAAAAGGAGAAATAGGAAAGACAAATAAACTAGAGGTTAAGAGGGCAGTCACAATGGCAAAGAAAAAGTCATAAGAAAAAACAACCTTCTGGAAAGTCACTCAGCAGATGGCACAGAGAAGCTTTAATAGGCTGCAAGGCAATGACAGAAATATCAAGACGAGAGATGGTGCCATTCATAAGGGCTATCATCAACAATTTGCTTACTAGTCATTGTAACATCAAGGGCCATCAAAAGAAGATGGAGAGAGTACTTTATGAAGAAACCCCCACAGAAGCTGTACTACTGCCAGGGTTGCCAGATGTCCCTATTTGAGTGGGACTGTCCCGGTATCAGCAGCCCAATCCCGAGTCCCACACTGCCTGTTAAAATCCTGACGAAACAGCCTCCGCTTTGCGATTTATAATTGGTCCGTATGCAGTATACAAGCCAATCATAAATCACAAAGTGGACCCACTTCTGTTCAATGCAGAACAGTGAGCTATTCAACGTTGAACAGAAGAGGCTCCGCTGTGT